>NW_021680703.1:562720-563267 GCF_001412515.2 Diachasma alloeum
TCGAGAAATGGCGTGCTAGGACCTCTAAAGATGGTGTTGAACCAGGGGAGACTCCTAGAACCCACTGGAAAATGTTGTCACAATTGCGCTTTTCAATTGAAAACAGACATCATCTTTAGAGAGATTTGTCATCTTTAAAGACTTCTGCACGCCATTTCTCGACCCGCTCTTTCATTTGAGCCAAAAAAAACATTCATATCTTGTCTGACATCTCTGCTAAAAATTCTGCTCATCAACTCTGGTTTTCAGTTGAAATTGGAATTGTTAATTTACACAATAATAGGAGTACATTGACGATTTTTTATTAACTCGCAAAAATCTTCAAACAATGTGCTACCGATTGGTGATAGAATTTTTTGGAAATGATGAAGTAATGATGATGGGGGGATAACGCCTTTTTTTTCAGGGGAGATTTTTCAAAAATTTATTCAAAAAAAAGTCCTAACTAGCAAATGTTTTTTATTAGCTAGGGATTTTTTTCAAAACTACTTCAATGACGAAAAAAATAAAAATTTGAAATATCTATACATGAGGGGCTAATTGATCG
>NW_021680704.1:0-65257 GCF_001412515.2 Diachasma alloeum
AGGAGCCACAATGGTAGCATTTATAAAGTTGTAATAAACGAAGTTCTCCACAACCTTGAGAATATCCTTCTATGGAGCTTGAGGAAATTGTTCAGTGAGAGTGTCGTACAGTACCTTCGACTTGTAGAGCATACCATAAGGAATTATATCTCTGGACTCTATTATTTGTTTGAGGAATTCCATCACCATGTCCTTGAGTATTTGAATTCCTCGATAAAGTCGTTGACATACATATTAAAATAAAGTATAATATTATTAAAGTTAATGACGTACATTGATTAACACAATAAGGTAGATCTAGACTCTCACCTTTCTCTATCTCCAGCTGATTCCTCCAGCCCTTGTTAATGCCACTGGACTTGTCTCGATGCTGACAGATCTGTCTTCCAGAACTTTCTCTGGGCCCAGAATCTAATGAAGTGCAAAACCATTCAACTGTCGTAAATAATGAACAACCATTTTCAGAACCAAAGTATTTCCAGTCACAACTTCTGATGGTTTCTGAAATTTCGATCTTATTTACTCCTGCAGAGCGCTACGAAAGAGCTTCAGAAGAAGATACTCGTCTCTGATGTTGGAACCAAAATTTGAAAGTGTCAGAATGACATTCTGGAGGAATTTATTTGTTTTGCTCTGGGGTATCAAGAATATCAACTTCGATAAAAAATCAGTATTTGTTTGTAAAGCGTAGAACAATTGTTGATATCCCTCAAACGCTTCCTCCCCTCCTTCGTCAAGGATTTCAGGCCTTTGCGATTGCTCACATTCTCAGAGACTGTATTTTTTCTAAATTGATGCTGTTTCTCTTTGGCAAGTGTCTCCACATTCTACCCATGAGCAATTACATCCTGCAGGACTATTCTGTTCTGGATGAGCAGTCCAATCTTGATGTTCATGCTGTCCAACTGGTGTGACAAATCCTGATTTTACCAGATGGTCTGCAAAACATCATTCTTCAGCTGTTGTAGCTGCAAATCCTTGTCGTAATCCTCAGCGATGTCTCCTGCTATGCTGTTTGTGAGGAGACCTCCAATTTTTTTTTGATAAATTATTCATTGAAATAAATACATGGCTGAAGGACCTAGAACAATGGCGAGATGCAAGTCTGCTTGCAACAAATCGTGATAAAAATAAAATTGTAAAATAAGAATATTATGAGACGGCTATGCTTTTTTGGTGAAAATATAAATAAAGTATCAATGGTTACAAGATAAGATTTGATTGAATTTTTTTTATTGAACACTGAATTTGAACAATGATCATACAATTATTTTCTGTGATCTTCAAAACTTATAAAATAATTGAAGTCAATTAACGATAAATACTTTGTATTTTTGTAAATAAATCATTATAAATTATCATTTGGCATCTTTATAAAGAAAAGTATAATTAACTTTAATAATAATTCAACGATTAGTAATCGCATTTTTTAAACTTTGGAAACAAAAAGTATTTTTCTTTGAATGCGTTTCAAAACTCAGCAAGTATTATTTTTTCTTATCAAAATATAATTATTCCAAACCGTGGAAATGAGGTAACATTCTGAAAATTAAATATACCGTAAAACATCACCAATCTCCCAAGAAAACTCCCAAAAAGCCAAAGTTTAATCCACTGCAGGATCTCGGCCACTCTCAGATCCCATATTCTGATTCTCCTTGTTTACTTCAAGCTGCGTCATGGTTGCAGTCGAAATGAGAGAATGCTCCTCACATACCAGCCTTTGCTTCGCGACTGGCTCAGATGCAGAAAGAGGCTGGATTGGTAGAGGTGGGTTTGTGAACCTAGCAGGGTCTGCAGCAGATTGAGGCATTGGTCTTGGAGTCCTATCTTCACCGAACCACTCCTGATTCTCCATCGAATGAAGATGACGTGGTGTAGGGTATCGAGGAAATTGCTGCTGGTACATATGATCCCACTTCCAGAGAGGTTGAGGAGGATATGAAAACCTGTCATACCCAAGTCGAATCATTTCTGAAAATTATAGTCAACATTCATTAATTAAATTGTAATCTTTTCTACCAATAGGATATTATCAAATAGATTTAAAAAATTTACCGCTATTCCGATGCTCCATTTCACGTTCTTTCGCTGTGGGCTCATACTTCTTCTCCTTCTTAACAAAAGCATTGTGTTTGACGGCTGAGCGAGGTGAACAGGAGCTTATGATTTGGCAAGTCTGAGAAAATGAAAATAAAATTATTCTACTTTTTCAATTCAATCATTATTAAATTATATTCAGATTCTTACCATCATCTTCATTTGCCAATTGTCTCCTCCTCTTTGGTAATGTTGATCTGTTGAGCGAACTGTCAGAAGATCCAGAGTCATTTATCGATTTCCAAGTAGCATTTTTGTAGGCGTACTTGAAAATCACCTGGGAAACGTCATTCCGGCAGAGCAAAATATCCTCTTTGGGGATTCCCGCAATGTCGGCAGAAGGGTTTCAAAAAATGCCATGTTGTGTTTGTCATCTTCCAGTGAACTGGTCCCACGTACATTGCTGGTCACAGATTTTTCCAACAATGCGAATTTTTCGTTATGCATACGTAGAATCTCCTCAGCAATGTCGCAGTGTTTTTTTGACATTTTCTGAACAACTTCGTTACAGGATGATTCCTCAGTCACGACGTCGTTCAGCTCCGGCTTGACGTCACCACCGATTTCCAAATTTCCACTTGAGAAATTGGGGAGAACTGAGCTGCCTAGGAATGTCAGCGACTCGTAATAGGGCCAAGTTGATTTGTAGGTGTCCTCTAAACCGTCACCTGATCGACGAAGCTGAACACGAGCATTTTCACTCTTAAATTTCTTCACCAGAGATTTCCACTTGCTTTGTGCCTGTATTTCTGTGAAAAAAAAATACAACTATCACCCCGAAAAACCAAAAATTTTCAAAATGTCACTGATAAATTGTCGATCGGATTGATGCGGAAAATATATTGTTTTTGCGTTATTCAATTATTTAATGCCTCACGAAGTTTCAGGATGTTGCGACCATTTTCCTGTATTTTTTGTAAAGTTTTAGAAGAGATCAGAAAACTGTAGAAAAAATGCAGAAAAAATAATCACTACACCCGGAAACTTCGTGAGCAATTGAATAATGCCAAAACAACGCAAAAACGGTATATTTTTTCTCATCAATCTGATCGACAATTTTCGCAAAAGTACAATTTTTCAGTGACATTTTGAAAATGTTTGGTTAAGGTGTTTCAACACTCTTTTGTCCAAAATTCACGTTTTTTCTATTTTTATGGTAAATTGTTTTTCAGATTGACGCGAAAAAATATAGCGTTTTTGCATTATGTCATAATTCAATGCCTCACGAAGTTACATAGTGATGCGATTATTTTTCTACATTTTTCCACAATTTTCTGATTTCTTCAAAAACTTTACAAAAAAGGCAGGAAAATAATCGCATCACTACGTAACTTCGTGAGGCATTCAATAATGATATAATGCAAAAACGGTTTATTTTTTCGCGTCAATCTGATAAAGAGTTAACCAGAAAGGTAGAAAAAACATGAATTTTGGACAAAAGGGTGTTGAAACACCTTAACCAAACATTTTCAAAATGTCACTGAAAAATTGGAGTTTTAAAAAATTGTAGATCGGATTGATGCGAAAAAATATACCCTTCTTGCGTTGTTTTTGCATTACTCAATGCCTCACAAAGTGACATAGTAATACGATTATTTTTCTTTATTTTTTGAAAAAAATATGAGTATACTTACTGGATACACGGATATTGGCTGCAACCTTATCCCATTCAGTCCCGATGAAAGCCTTGAACCGATTTTCGGTTAGGGATTTGTTCCAAATTGCAGGTCTACGGTGCACTTCTTCGATTAGTTGTGGAACTTTACTCTGATCCATTTCACTAATCACTATTACTGTCAATAGCTACATGAGGTTTGCCGGAAACCGTCATGAGGAATGCGACATTGTCAAATTTCATCCGGTTGCGTGCGCACGAGTTCACACACGAGACAGTCGATAACGCAGATAAGGATTTTATTATCGAGCAGACCGTGTTTTCATCGATGAAACTTGAGCCCGCTCGGGCGCAATCGAAGCTCATCGGATGAGTTCGGAATAGTCCGAATGACGCTCGAGTCTCCATCGGACGGCGATCGAACGGAGCTCGAGCGACGTCCGAACGGAGCTCGAACGACGTTTGAACGGAGCTCGAACGATGTTCGAGCGGAGTTCGGATTATTTTCGAGCTATGGACGTATAATAGCTCTAGATTGTGAATTTCCATGGTGTTCGCTGTAAATCGAAAAATGTTTTATTGCAAAATTATTTTCAGTTAGAAATTTAATGGGGAAAAAAGATATTTATTGATGATGTGATTTCTGTCAATTTCTTAAATATATTAAAAATGGTGAATAAGTTGTGAACGAACATTTAGTATAAAAAAGAGGCGAAATTGGAGGAAAATTGTGGTTCACGAAGAATTTGAATGTTAAAAAATCGTAGACGGACGTTTTACGAATTAATATTAAGTCATCAATTCCAATTCGGAGCTGAGTGGAAGGTGCAATTTGGAGGAGAAGTTTTTGGTGAGCATAAGGAAGGCTCAGGAAATGTATTTAGGTGACTATTATTCAATGTTTATTCCAAAAATAACCGATAAATTTTTTTCTATTTAAAAATTTTTTGAATAACTCATTGAATAATTTGATTCAACAAGATCATTATAATATTATGGAGGGGACGAGCTATGAAAAATCCTCAACAACATGAAAGAAATGTGTGGATGATTCAGAGAAGTCCAGGATTACGACTGACTCCATGATACAACTGGTCGACGACCTTCGAACGATTCCCAATGACAACAAGTACATCAATACTCCGATGATCGTCTATCTCTACAGTTTCGCTCTGAGCAAAAGAAATAAAGAGGGTAATCGAGAAAAGACAGTCAGAGTTATGGAGAAATCCTTCATCAAGAAAGAAAGCCACTTGCCTGCCTTGCTGGAAGAATCTACAACAGATCAAGTTCGTGGAGGGTCGACACACTGATCAAGAGAGCCTGAAGAGTGCCATGCAGTAGTGCAGAAAAGGATTTAATGTTCAACCGAACAAGTACGAATTCTCCAAGAGTGAGGAGCAGCACATTGGAATAGTCCTGAACAATTTGATAGGCAAGAAAGGCAATCTCTCAAGTCTGAAAGAATACTGAGACGTTGCAACATTCTTCGAGGTCTCTGTTCTCACCGAGGATTACACCAAGGCCCTGCAGGCAGGTGAGTGCATGTTGAAGCTGAAACCTCCAAGCTGGTACCTAAAATTTACTATTGGAAAAATTTCCCTTATCGATAGATTCAGGAAGAAAAACGAGGATACTAAAGTCTCTCCAGAAGAGCAAGTCTTCATTCGTTTTTCGATGGATTTCTTCGCTGAAGCAACTAAATCTGAAGTGAGGGATAATATTAGATTTTCTCTCCTGATTCTTCAGCCCACAAAGTTCTTGATGCCAAGTTATGACAATGCGAATCTAGGGGCTGAGGAGAAGTCCATTCAAATCTGAAATCTTTGTTTGGACAGCATGAAAAATTAACAACAAACAGGTCCATGACTGACTGTTCACTGCTAACACGACTCGAAGTATCAGTTTATAGAAGAAGTTCTTTCCCTCGAATGCAGACAGAGGTTCTACGAACTCGTCCTCGAAATGACGGCTGATGAAGAACATATGGTGACAAATCTGGATGCCTACATGACTGATAAGCAGATGAAGTTCGAGTCGAGCTCGATGATCAGGGTAAGAGGAGACACAGGAACATCGTGCAGTATTTGGAATCTGTCAGTGAGGATGGATTATCCAAGATTTTCGTGGAACAAGTGAAAACAGAATGAATCCACTATTTCTCATTAGACGAAGCAGATCCTCGACGGAGTGAAGTATCTTCATGATCAGAAGATTGTTCATAGCGATATGAAAGGTAATTGATTGGGAATTATCATGAAAACCTGAAGTTTCGAGAGATTACACTGATTGAAAAAATTATTATTATTAGATAAATGACAATAAAATAGTTATGAAAGATTCAGTGTTGTAATGGAACGTTTTCTATGTCGTTGCAGTTATTATCAACAAATTAATCAATTTCAATACCAAATACTATTACTTAGGAGTGAATAAATTGCATAGACTACCACAAATGAGATGAAAAGTTTTTCAACAATAGCTTCAGTGCAAATCAAGGTGATAATTATTTTAGCATTCTTTGTATCTGTAGGATTACTCTATATTATTCCGGTCTAAGAGAGCAGAAAAATTGCTTACGGAAGCAATCAAAAGTCATAATTCGACTTTCCGAAAAGAGATACATCTCTCTTATAAACTTTATTATACAACTAAAGTATGATGAATTTGCCACAATGGCTAACCCGTCCACCTTACCTTATCAACTATTCGATTTCACTAACTGCACATCGTATAGTTCCATATCATTAGTACAGGACGAAAAATATCAACTCTTTTTCTTTTTCATATTCATTAGAGACGCTCACTATACAAGCACCAAACTATTTCTCTCCAACTTCACTGTATAAAAACGAGGTTGTGAAGTTTCGCCGACAAAACAAGAAAATGGTATTCCGAAAATTGATTTCTCACGGTGTCTTTGTTAATCGATTTTATTTTTTATTTTTATTTTATTAGCACAAATTGCTTCCTCATTTCTTAACAACAAATGGGGAAGCAATTTGTGCTAATAAAAATACCTATGTAATGAATAAAAATTGTGATTACATTATCAAACCATGAAAAATCCTTTTTGCAATTACTCATTTTTTATTTTTCGCCTTTTTTTCGACTCTGCAGCATATGAGCAAACAATTTTCAAATATGATTTCGATCGGAAATTTTTTGAATTTTCAGAAAAAATTAACAGATTAAGAAAAAGCGGTGGGAAACATGCTCAAATCAACGTTCAAAGTTTTATTTTTCGGTTTTTACCATATGAAATTCAAATATGAGAAAAATTACCATGACGTTTTGAAAATTGAAAGCTGTTTTGAATTTTTGCTTTATGCATTTTCGAACATGTTAAATTAGAACGAAGAAGTTGGAGCAGCAAACGTTCAATCACGCAGAGCTCCATTAGGGTGTTTCGTGTGTTGTTCACGGGGGGGGGGGGGAAACGGTAGGGGGGNTCCAATTTTCAAGTAACTATTTAAGTGTGCATTTGAACATTTTTTGAATATTGATTTTATTTATCAGATTGATTGATTTTTTTCTCATCACCTACGGGTGTCAAATAATTTTTATTGGATGTTTTTCTAATTATTCAAATAGCATTAAAATGCGTCTTAAGTTAGTGAACCTGTCGAGTGTTTCCTCTCTCTCTCTCTCAGTTCCATGGTACGACCCAAACTGTTCCCACGATACTTACCGACATTTAAATCACGCGCCCTCTTTCCAGAAGGGAAAGAATAAAGAATAAATAAATATCAAATCCCCTACCACCTGTAATGAAAGGTTCCTAATTCTTTTGAGGGAGACTTATTCGTAATTTTTTTTTTGTGGTAATTCAATTATTGTTCTGAATTGATGTTTTTTTCTACCAGTTTTTCTGTGCAATCGATTCCTTGTTTCTTCTCAACATCATTTATCCACGGAATTTTTGAATTTAATTGTTGGTGGATCAACTATTTTCCAAAAAATGTTTTTTTTCTAAAAGAATAAAAAATTAAAAAATTCCAGATAGTTTTTTTAAGAGTATTTCTTTTGAGGCACCTTTTTGGAAGAAATTTTGAGAAGAAACTCTCGAAAACAACTCATTTCAGGGAAAAATGTTAAGAATCTTTGCAGCTGAGAAAATGTCAACGTAAACTGTTTCTTGAGATGTTTCTTACAATCATTTATTAGGAAAATAATTCAACTGGAAGTGAAGAATTGCCTTGTCTTGATATGCTCTGTTATGTTCTACAAATTTGGCATTTGGATGTTAATCAAAAAACGAAAATGTAATTTTCAGCAATGGCTACTCCTTCGAGACATCAGTATTGCTATCGATATTCCTGGGAATGTTCGGAGCTGACAGATTCTATCTCGGATATCCCGCGATTGGTTTATTAAAACTTTGTACACTGGGATTCCTATTCTTGGGGCAATTTTGTGATGTCATATTGATAGCAACACAAATTGTTGGACCTGCCGATGGATCGCACTACGTTATGCCGTATTTCGGAGCTGGTATCAACATTATCAGGAGCAATAATTTCACATACAGAGTGCCACAAGACGATTGGTGATGACTGTTATAATAATTGAATGATGATTATGATTCAATTTACTGCTTTGTACAGATAGAAAATTTGTTGGAAAAGAAATCATTAGGTTTAAGATTTTTTTGTAATTTATGATGAAATATATATCTTTGGAATCCACAAATTCATTTTTTTTTCACATACTAGAGGCGAGACGCGCGCTGGCCAGGCTGCACGAAATTGATCCTTCAACCAATTTTTTAAACTCGACTAATTCTTGACTTCATTAATGCCACTGAGTATTGGCGGGAATGATAACAATCGGGCACTAAAACGCTGAAGGAATCGTGAATTGCCACATAATCACCCATAATAATTGATCAAGTCGATGTAGTGAGAAAAATAACACATCATTTCAAAGATTTACTTGAAATCTTCAAATTGATCTATAATAAATCCTCATTGGTTAACAAGAAAGGTCCAATAATGGATGAAATGAACGAATTTTAGGGTGTGACATGACGTTCAAAGGAGGAACGATCTCCAATAACTTTATGAAAATTCAACAAAATTGTATTCAATACATCAGATTTTTTTTTTTGCGGTCTCGGAGTCCCTTTTTCGGGTCCCATTCGGCACTCGATCCAACCCTAGGTACCAGCCCCTGGTGAAAAAAAAATTACCGACGATGTTGCCACTTTTTTGCATGAATTAATATTTTTTCATTTAGTAAAAAAAAACAATCTGAAAACCATTCAATGCGTGGAACAGATACGAATAAATTTGATTAGCTCCGAAAATAATTTTTAACCGGAGATACTCCCTAATATTGCCTGAATTTTGAATCCTAATGGAAAAAATTTTTTTGTTCAGCGATTTGTTTTTTGCAAGGAAATAATAGAAAAACCTCCACCTCACCTCCTAAATTTCCACCTCGCCTGATTATCCTTAAAGTTGATGTTGAAGTAAAAGCACGAAAAAACAATTTTTGCTTAAAAGTGCTATAACTTAATGAAAAATGATCGCAATGGAATGATTCACGGGACAATTTGAAGCTTATTTAATGGGCTTTGGAATGAGTATAACATATATACGGTTCATCAAACACGGATTGTTCTGTAGGGGATAGGGGATTGCACACGGAGAGAAAAGTTAACAAAAAATTATCCCGAAAATCATGGAAAATTGCACAGTCCTGACGGATCATTCAATAAGGACATTGAGTTGTTTACTCAGTAGAGACCTAGTCGATCACTGGTCAATTGATCGACTACCAATCGACTAACGATTGATTAGCTATCGACCAACAATTGACTATCGTATCGTCGATCGACTGACCTTCGAACGATAATCGACCAACAACAGATCATTGATCGACTAATCATCGACTAGTGATTAACCAACAATTTACCGAGTAAACAAGTCAATCCCCTATTGAATTACCATCCATCGATCTGCCAGTGTCCTTAATATAATTTTTCGTGTCACGGGACCTGAAAATTAATATACACACCTCGCTATGGAAAACATATCACCCTCCCCCATCTGCTTGCCATCCTCACCTTCGGCTCGGAAGGCAATCTTGCACGTGGGGAACGGTGATCTGCTTTCCAAGGCTCGGGCATGTAATGTACTATTTTTGCCCTGGTAGGCACAAAGCACAAAATATCGTTCCTTGACTTTGTATCTATGCCAAGGTAAAAATGCGGTTCTAACCATCTGAGGTAAAATAAAGGAGTCGTGCCCACCTAGAGGTTTCAATTATAATTATGTTGCTCTAGAGGATGACTATGTTACATATGACCTTGGATGAAGTCCTCCAATCATTATTCATTTTTCCGAAATTTCCTATTATCCACAAGAAAGAATTTCGATTAATTTTTCAATGTTGATAATTATTGAGAGAGTTCACTCAAGGTCATAACCAACATGATCTTCTTTTAAAGCCATATAATTGTCATAATTGAAACCTAATGAGGATGGGAATGACTCGACTGGAGAAATACATTATTAAAAAAATTAATACTACTCTCAAGTAAATAGATACTTGGCAAAAAAAATTTTTTTCTCAGTATGGGAATGATGTACTCGGCAGAGGCTTGGGTTGTACTTCATTCGAAGTCACTTTGATGTTGCCATATGGGCCTGCGTCTTCATATGAATTTTCGGTTGAGGAAAAAATTGGCTCCACAAGTTGTTTCAATATTTTATGTGAGGGGACAATATTGAAAATGTCAAAAACTCAATCCCAAAACGATTAGAAAATACAATCCGCCGTAAATTCATTGATTATCAAATACGTCAGGATTCTTAATGGTCTTCTCCCCCACTATAATGTTCCGATGGATAGTTATATGCACTTCGTGTAGCGATAGTTATAGGCACTTCGTGTAGCGTGCGTCAAATTCGACTTCTGCACGATGTGACATTAGTACATTACGCAACTAGTGCGGAAAGCAGGTGGTTACTCGGGCGGGCTGTGCCGCCCGAGTGATACCGCCTGCTGTCCGCACGTGTTGCGTATTAGTATATTTCGTAACGAGTGTAAACAACATTTTTTCACGAGTTACGAACAATATTTTTCATCACAATGTGGCGGAAATTGGACTTTAGGCACGCGGAGCGGGCCGAAAAGTTCACTTTTCGTCACAGCGTGATGAAAACTATTTTATATGATAAGTGCGTGATGAAGTTTGGGGGCGGAGGGGGGGGGGGAGCGAAGCCCATTGTAACCAGACTCAACAAAAACGTCATTTACCATGAGTTTTTGAAATACCATTATGCAGTTATTGGAAAATCAAGTGTTGAGAAGTGCTGCTGTGAATGATAATTGACTAACAGCAAGTTTGCTATTATTCGGTAATTTAAAACGAAAATATTATTGAAAAATGAGAATTTGCGTTAATGTCATTTGATATTAGGTGTATAACTTAATTTTTCCCTTTTTTTCATAAAAAAATATGTCATAAAATATATGAATACTAAATCAATCCTCGAAATATCGTTCATCGTTTTCGATGATCTTGCGCCATCGCTCGGGCAACATATGAATGTCATCGCGAAAAAAACTTGCAGGCTTTAGGGTGATGAAGTCATCGACGAATTTTCGTACATCGTCCAGAGTTTGGAAGCGGCTTTCCTCCAAGGCGCGCTACATGGACCGAAATAGATGGTAATCGGAAGGGGTCAAATCCGGTGAATAAGCCGCGTGCGGGACAACCTCCCAGCCCAAGCTGAAAATGGTTTTCTGATTCGCGCGATCAACATGAGGTCGAGCGTTACCATCGAACAGTGTGCCTTTCCGGCTCCCTTCCCTAGTAAATGGCCTCTTTTCATCAAGTACCTCGCTCAATTTGTTCAATTGTCAACTGTAGCGTTCTGTAGTAATTGTCTGACCTGTTTCCGAAAAGTTCGTAATAGAGTACATATCTATTATCTTCATATCCCACCATGCAGAAGACAACTTTTTTCAAGTGAATTTTTTGTTGGGAAATGGAATGCGTTTGCAATTAACAAAAAATATCCATTTCTCATCTTCCGTCACAATATTTGACAAAAAATTTTTCTTTTGGCGAATGACGATCAGCGAAAGACACGTGTTCATGCGTTGACTGAAGTTATGTTCGGTCAGTTCGTGTGGAACCCATCTTTCTACCTTTTGTATTTTTTCCATTGCGTGTAATCGTTTAGAGACTGCGGCCTGAGTAACTCCTACCTGAGCTGCATACTCTTTTTGTGTTTGCGTTGAGTCTTTTTTTTTTATATTCCGGCCCTTTCTGCCCTCTGATTGGCTGATCGGCCCTATCCAACCCTATGCATACGGCTGTGGATTCTACACTGCACCGCATCCGCACTCCTATAGAACATAGGAGTAGCATGGGAAACCACAGAAAACCCATGCCGGTACAGGCGGTCACTATATTAGCGACCTCCCGCTCGCCGGAGCCTCCGGTTGAAAAACTCGGTTCCACGGGGAATCGAACTCACAACCTTTCGCACACTAGGCTCGCACCTAGTCGCTTCGGTCACCGATGTCGGTTTGCGTTGAGTCTTTGTCGAGTAATTTTTTGCAATTCAGCATCTTCCAATTTCAGAGGCTGTCCAGGACGTTTCCGGTCACTGAGATGGAAATCACTATTTTTAAAGCGTCTACACCAATATGTACACATATCATAAGACACAATATTACTCCCAAGAGTAGAACAAATCGAATAGCGGGCTTCAATTTTTTTCCTTGTTGGAACTTGTAGAGAATACAGTGCCGAATGTGCTGCGTATCGGTTGCGATCGTGTATACTATAGTTCTCGCCAGGAAAGAAGGAACATCGGGTTTTAGCCGAAGGCCCCCCACCACTGCCCACTCCGGCATGAAATGTATCACTCTGCGCGCGCCAAATTTGAGCGCAATCTTCAAATCAATTCCAGTTTTCACTGAAGTCTGATGAAAGGTACTCATCATTACTCGAAATGGGAGAATAATAATAGACAAATTATACATCCATAACCTCAATGTTCTCAAGGGGGACCCAGGGTAAATTTGAAAGTCTTCGGTTGATGAAAATAACTATCTAGTGACTTTTGACATATCATGAGGTACGTAAAAACTAAGAAAAATTTCATACCCCACTCATTTTACCCTGTACGTTATGCAAAATGGTGTTTTTTCGTGATTTAGTTTTGAAATGCTCCTCGCACCACAATGTTTATCCGATTCAAACTTTGTTTTTACTCTTTTCATACCGCATAAAAATTATTATTCTGAGTAGACGAACATGTAAGTAAATCGAACATAACAAGTAAAATGAGTTTGGTATGAAATTTTTCTTAGTTTTTACGTACCTCACGATATGTCCAAAGTCACTAGATAGTTATTTTCATCAACCGAAGACTTTCAAATTTACCCTGGGTCCCCCTTAAGAATATTGAGGTTATGGATGTATAATTTGTCTATTATTATTCTCCCATTTCGAGTAATGATGAGTACCTTTCATCAGACTTCAGTGAAAACTGGAATTGATTTGAAGATTGCGCTCAAATTTGGCGCGCGCGGAGTAATACATTTCATGCCGGGGTGGGCAGTGGTGGGGGGCCTTCGGCTAAAACCCGATGTTCCTTCTTTCCTGGCGAGAACTATACAGTGGACTTCCCTTAGCTCTTACTATCCGTAGCTCGGGGGGCGTGTCCTAGCAGCGGGGAATGTGTCCCCCACCGCACTAATGACGTCATGCACGAGAGGAGAAGCGTTGTGTCGTCGGTCAGTATGTTACAGCGTTCTCTCTCAGATAATGACATTGTCTCTCGCGTAAGCACGTCCCTGCGCATGTGGAGGTGGTAATTACCTAGCTCGAGTTCTTGGAATCAGACCCCCGAACGCTATGAGCTAGAGGAAGTCCACTGTACTGTCTTGTGAAGTTATAAAGCTCTTCTAGGCCTGGCATATAGCGTATTAAAAACTGTTAAGTTCACTCTTCAAAATCGTTAACGGGCGCCTAAATATTTAAATTTTAAATAAAACACCACACTCAATGAAAAAAACGGGTAAGATTAAGTTATACACCTAATAAATGACTATCTCAAGAATATCAATTGAAGAACAATTTAAGATAAATACCCACGGATTAAGCAAGTCATGTTTTGACTATCAGTTGATTATCAGTTGGCTATCAGTAGACTATTAATTGACTGTTCAACATCAAGTCTATGGAGAAACAAAATTTATACGAGCGTCTACCCAACGAATTGGTAAACGACGCATCCGGCGAGTGTGAGGTTTATAAAAATATAATTGAAAAATGGAAATTTGCGTTAATGTCAATTGATTGACAAATGTCTAACTGAAGAACATCAATTAAAATATATTTTCAGGTAATAACCAACGGATGAAGAGACATGTTTTGACTATGAGTTGACTATCAATTGAGTGTTAAAAATCAAGTTCTTGGTTATTAACCGCCATGACCGACAGTTGTGCACAATATTCGCAATTAACGTTTCCTTGGAGACTGTAACTTAAATATCAGTTAACAAATCATCAATAGAACCAATCCTTGAAACTACGATAGTGCGACCTTCATACAACCTTTCCAACTCTCATTTGACTTGATCATGCCATTGAATCAAAATTATAAACGATCGAAGGAATCACATAAAACAAAATATCCTTATCCTAGATAATGTGAGGAATCTCAATGATAGGTAGATTTACGTCAAGTTGGAACAGTGAAAATATAATAGTGAAAACATCAAAGTGGGTATTTTTTCATTGAAGACGAAAATATTGCATGTTATCAATATTTACATTCACTGTAACTTAACAAAGTTACAATGTGGTTCGATTTCTCAATGCTGAATGGGCGTGATGGGTGTATGCCCAGAACTGTCTTTTGATTTTAATCCTCATTACACTGCAAGGCCGAATTTTCTTCAGTGATATCCATTGTAAACTGTATTAGTTTTCTGGCGATCGATTGGCTATCGCTATCTACTCAATATCAATATCCTATTAATTAATTGCTCCCTTGGACGAGCGTTCTAGCTACAGTATCGAAAACAAGGGTAAGTACTATTGACTTTTCCAAGTGGATGGTAGTATGGGGCACAGGAAGCTCATATAGAGAATGAATAATGATCAACTCTGGAATAAATATAAAAATATCACCAGAAACATATCTACCATTGATTGTTATTATGTTATTTTATTTACACTCGATCTATTTCGTTGGATAAACCTCATAATCTTTGTTCCTCCATGAGGAGTTGATGTTTAACTGTGAGTTGATAGTCAACTGATAGTCAGTACATGACTTGCTTCATCCGTTGGTTTTCATCTGAAATTTTTTTTTGGTTGCTATTTTTCAGATAGTCATTTGTCAATTAATTGACATTAACACAATAGTATAATTCGTCACTAGGCCGAAAAAAAATTTTCTGGCGAATATGAGTTTCTGGCCCGAGCCGAAGGCGCGGGCTGCAATTATATGAGCTAGAAGTTTTTTTTGGCCGTATGACGAACAGTATTTTTTGTCATGACGGCCGTAGGCAGAGATTTACGGACGCGGAGCGGAGCGGAGCGTCCGTGAAACGCTGCCTCACGGCCGGAATGACAAAAATTCTTATTTTTCAATAATATTTTCATATGAAATCATCGAATAATAGCAAACTGGCTATTCGTCAATTATCGTTCACAGCAGCACTTCCCAACACTTCATTCTCCAGTAATTAGACCAGTCATTCTAGATTTTGGATGCATTGTGCATATCAAAACCTCTTAAAACCGATGAAACTTATACCAATCGGTAGCTTATGATTCCATGATCAACATACTAGTTTGTTCAAACTCATCCGTGTAAGGAAAATTTATAATTAATTAAAAACTATCGAAATACGTCTGACTGCTCTTAACTCGGTATTTCTCGGATATTTCTCACTCAATCGCAAAAATAAAAATACTATCTTGAAGCGAATAAAATTTACTTTCAAATACAGTTAGGAATCGATATGTAAAAATGCACGGTTAATTTATGATAAATTTTTCAAGAATTCTTTGGCGATTTCACGTCAAACGATCAGCTGACCGAGACGCCACGCCTCTTGGCGGCGGGGCCTGAGTCACGTGACTTCCGCCATGCGCAGGCAATTCAAACCTGAAGTGCGCTCCTGCAGCATTACAAATAAACAAATTTCATTGAATTTTCTCATTTTCTCGGTCAAACTGTGCTATCTAAATAATTTAAAAAATTCTAATTAAAAGTTGAGTTCCCTCATGAATCCTAACCTGAAATTTAAATCTGTACTCCACAAATAAATATAACTAAACATTAGAAAAGTTTAAACCCAAGAGTTGAAAAACAAATCCATTTTATTTATAATTCTTGTTTTCATTTATAAATGGAATACCTGGGTCTCTCAAGGGCAAGTGACCTTTTCCATAATAGCTTCTGGATTTTTCTACCGCGTAATATTATTCACAATGCCAGCTAGTCCGTGTGGTGCTCTTCCTCCTTGCTAGCGGCCCCCTGCTGAGCACGGTGCGGGACTGGCGAGGGATTGACGTGGACAATGTGTATACCTGTGAGTCACCCAGGTTGGAAAGTATTTCAATAGGGACTAAAGGGTTTTCTCGTGTACTAAATTAATTACCTGGACACCCCCCCCCCTACTTCTTGCCCACTTCTTCCCTATTCCCGAAATGTATATAAACTCGCTCATTTTTAGTTTCTAGTCAAATCGCTTGAAGACGTGAAACTGTTCACATCAAGAAACGAATATAAAATAGCGTGCGGAAATTCCAAGTGGTGTAGTCGTTCTAGTCCTAAATATCGTTGGGTCTTTTTTTCTTACCTGTACCCCTCCACTAGTATTTTGAGGAGCAGGTGTCCTTGCATCTGCCTGGACTGCAGGCATCGTCTATTGTAAAACGGGACTGGCTATCGAGGGGAAACTTGGGATCTTCACATTCCTTGTGTCTTTCGTAGCTGACGGATCGAAGTATTGGGAGTTGCATATGAACAATTAATTGTTATCGTTATTGTTGTGTTGGAATTATCTATCGTCCTCAATATATCTCATCCACTCTATTGATTCATTTGTGATGGAAAACTGGACAACGGCGGCCCAACAAGAGTCGTGAAGCAGAAAGGCATTAATAGTTTCATTGCCAGGAGTAAATTGAAGAAGGACGATAAGTGGAAGTGTTTGGAAAATGTGACAGAAATACAAGTGCATAAACAATGTCGGGTGAATTACAGTTTACCAAATAAAAAAGCCAGTGATGTACCAGAGTCAGCAGCCCCTGAACCTACTCCTGAACCGCCATTCTCTTTTGAGGTCCATTGTTTCCTGTGTAATAAGCCCTGGATCCCAAAAAATAAACCTGGACGATTGGTATGTACGTCGAAAGCCCAGGAACGTATTGAAAATTGCATTGAACTTCGCAATGACGTATGGTCTGATAAGGTGAAATGCAGGATCGAGGGAAAAATATTAATCGAGGAAAACGGTCGGTATCATAGTTCGTGTTGGGATCACCGACCTCGGTTGTTCACTCGGCCCCGTAAAAATAATCAAGGTGAAAAGCACAGATTACCGGCTTTAGACGCTGCTTTTGAAGGTGTGTGCCGTTATATGGAGGATAGTGACGATTGCCAATTCACCTTCAAGGAATTGCTGGAGAAAATGGAAGGCTGGACAACGACAACGACAACTCTAAAGCAGAAACTCATCAACAAATACGGGACTGAAATTATAATGGTGGAGAGACCACCGAAACCGACAGTTATCTGTTTCCGCAATACTGGATACAAAATTCTGGAGAAATTTTGAAATGAGAAGCAGGAACATATCCAAGAAGACGAAAGGATTCGCATTGTTCGCGCTGCTGCTGCTATTATACGAGAAGACATCCGGAGCCAGGCATACGAGACTTCATCCTGTCCACGCCCTGAAGAATTACTGCAAAATGTCGCTGCCGATATCCCACAAACTCTGCTGACTTTCTTGGACGATGTGCTACTAAAAGGTAAAAAAACTGGGGAAACAAAATTGAGAGCAAAACGCGATAGCATTGCTCATTCGATTATATCTGTTGTCCGTCCAAGGTCATTCATTTCATCCATTCAACTAGCAGCTGGGGTTTATCTGAGTCGAAAATTTGGCTCTCGGTTGATAATTGATGTATGCAATAAGCTTGGATTTTGTTCATCATACACTGATCTTAGCTTATATGAAGCTTCAGCCATAATGAGTTGTGATAAGAAAATAGAAAACGACGCATTCATTCAACACGTGTTTGACAACGCGGATCACAACGTCTGTACTCTAGATGGGCTCAATACGTTTCACAGCATGGGAGGCATTTGCTGTGTGATTCGCAAAACTGAAGTGAGTACCCAAGGAGTCATTAGAAAATTGAATCGTGCCCCAAAGGGTCAGGAATTGGCTTCGAAATACAATATTCCGGTAGTTTGTTGCGATCGATTGGCCAATACTAACCTAGATTTGAAGTCGATAACATTTACTGATGTGTCCCAACTTCTAACTGGTGAGCGTGATAGATTACCAGTCGCTTATACCCTCCACATTTTGGCTAAATTTTTGCAGATTCCCAATGTTCCCAGTTGAAGGGGCTATATGAAAGCTCTGAGCTATGCTTCAGAATACCAAGTTGCTCAGGTCTACTGTTTGCCATTCGTAAATTTGCCACCATCACACTTGGATACAATAAATACAGTTTTGAATCATGCTCATCTGGAATGCCTTCGGCTCAATCAAAAAACATCCTTTGTGACCTTCGATCAGCCGCTATACGTGAAGGCGAGGGAACTGGTAGCGAATGAACAAATTTATATGAAAGGTATAATTGTGAGATTAGGTGGCTTCCACATGCTCATGTCGTTCCTTGGAGCCATTGGAACTATTATGGACGGTAGCGGATTGAAGGAATTACTGGCGACAGTTTATGCAAGTAATTCTGTCGATTACATGTTGACAGGACATGCTTTCAGCCGAGCAATCAGGGGTCATCTTGTATATGCTGAACTTGGGACAATTATTGCGAGGAATGCAAGTAATATTAGAGATGAAGATCATGTCTACGTGAGAAATTTCCTCAACGAGTTCGACATCCAGCCACCAACGTTAGACGAAGTTGCTGCCAATGAACAACTGCAGAAAATCAGTGACAAAATGTTGGAAATGATGGAAACTCTCGCCAACGTTGGACGTACTTCTCAATTGTGGCTCCAGTACTTTCCACTGTGTCACACTGGTGATGCAATTTATCGAGGCAGAGCGTTTAGGCAACTGGGAACTTCATTTACAGTGTGTACGAGACATGTTGCCTGTTTTCCATGCCGCTGGTCACTTGGCATACTCTAAATCTGCTCAGATATATTTGCAAGATATGTTGGAGCTACCAAACATCATGGATCCGGAAGAGTATGACAAATTTACAAGGCAGGGATACTTCACTATACGAAGATCTGACAAAAAATGGGCAGGAATTTGGACGGATATGACGGTGGAGCAAACGCTGATGCGGGTAATGAAAACTTCTGGTGGTCTCACACACGGTCGGGGAATTAATCACGAAGCTGTCCTTGCAAGGTGGATCCTCGGTATGCCAGTTGCATTCGAAGTCATGGATGCTGTCGAAAACTTCTGTGGAGTAAGAGCCGAAAGTACGTAGCAACACACGGATTGGAGGCCAACGAGTATAAAGCGAGATACAGAGGATTACATCAGGATTACATCAAGTAGCTGTTAACACCACACTTTTATTCCAAAGGATCACAGCAGTCACGAAAAATGACAGT
This sequence comes from Diachasma alloeum, assembly GCF_001412515.2. Taxonomy (NCBI): domain Eukaryota; kingdom Metazoa; phylum Arthropoda; class Insecta; order Hymenoptera; family Braconidae; genus Diachasma; species Diachasma alloeum. The sequence continues at coordinate 19,536 of NW_021680704.1, forward strand.
CAATTAGCGGCTGAAGCATTGAATTACGAGTTAGCTCCCTTTCCGCTTTCATTGTTCGATGAGCAAGGGATGATGCGGAAATCCAATAAATCCAAACTCTATGATTCATTTTCATCTCAGCCCATCAGCTCCATCAATTTATCCGAGTCTAAAGCAGTGATTGATGGTGGATTCTTGCTTCACAAGGTCGTATGGCCAGTTGGCAGTACCTACGAGGACGTCTTCAAGTTATATGAGAATTATGTTGTGAGGAATTATGGGATCAATTCTGTTGTCGTATTCGATGGTTACGAAGCTACTGACATTGGAATAAAGTCGTATGAACGATTCAGGCGTTAAAAAGTTGGTAAAACCACTGTGGTAATGTTCGAAAACGAAATGACCATAACGATGAATCAAGAGAAATTTCTATCAAACGACAAGAATAAAAGCAGACTCATCAAATTCCTCACCAATCATTTAATTAGGGCTGGCATCGAGGTGAAACAAGCGGCTGAAGATGCTGATCGATTGATAGCTACGACGGCAGTGGAGCAACTGATACATCATCAAAAAGTGGCAGTTGTCGGTCAAAATGTGGATCTACTGGTACTGTTGATTTCCTTGACACCAGCAGATAGAGAAATCCACTTCATCAAGCAGGGTATTGGTAAAGTACCAATTGCAGTCTTCTCCACGAAGGATTATAGCCACTTGAAAGACATCATTCTCCTCACCCACGCTTTCACTGGATGTGACACAACGTCTGCTGTTTATAGCAAGGGAAAGAGGACATTTTTGAACACATTGAAGAAGAAAAATGGATTCGTTCAGGATGTGGAAGTCTTCAAGGATTCCAATGCTACCAGAAATGACATCAGGCAAGCAGGACAACGATTGATGCTAGCTTTGTATGGCGCTAACCGAAAAGAATCATCAATCAATTCTTTTCGCTTTGAGCGTTTTGCTGCTTCTGCTGCACGGTTGAAGACCGAGGTACGTTTGTCACAACTGCCACCTACAGCTGGAGCAACTGAGGAACATGTTTGGCGTGTCTACTTTCAAGTGCAAAAGTGGCTAGGGAATGACCAACTTGATCCATGTGACTGGGGATGGGAACTAAAGCAATATGGTTATTTTCCTATCATGACCAAGATACCAGCAGCACCAGCAGAGATCCTTAAGATGATCTTCTGTACTTGTAAAGAAAATTGCTCAAATCGTTGTGGATACAGAAGAGCTGGCTTGAAGTGTTCAAGCATTTGTTCGGGGTGTCACGGCGATTCCTGCTTGAATTCTATGGAAATCAACATCAGCACAGATTCCGCTGAAAATTCCAACAATTCTGATGATGTTCTACTCCACAACTTCGACGCTACACTTAGTCAACATGTCGACGATGTAGCCACTGAGGGCTATGATGAGAACAACACAGAGTTCGTCCCATTCATGAACCCTGAAGATGACTTTGACGATGAGAGTGGACCCAGTACGAGCAAAAAACGACGTGTTCAAGAGGAGAATCCCATTGACGAATAGTGAGTATTGGTGGAATTTATACTGTTAATCAAATACTTGCAATTCTGGCCGCAGCAATAATTTAACTATCTTAATTTGTTTTTTTACAGAACAATTAGACCTGAAATTTCATCGAACAAAATTTCTGTTTCAACGTTAGATATTTCGAATGTTTATTTTTATAAAGGTGCTATATTAATAGCATTATTATGAATTTTATTATTTTTGGCACTGTAATCCAGATCGTTCATGACTTTTTTATATATTCTTATCGATTATTATGTATTTAATACCGATTTCATATTGTACAATTATTGCGCTAATTTATTGTATTGTCCTCATTCATTTTAATGAATAGAATATTGAATAGAAAATATACAAATTATTTGTTTTGCAAATTATCGTATCATAACTCTATTGAATCATACCCATCACACTTTAAAAAAAAGTTAAGACAAAAAAATCCAATTTTCACGCTACGGGAACTTACTGCGGGTTTGAATTGCCTGCGCATGGCGGGAATCACGTGACTCAGGCCCCGCCGCCAAGAGGCGTGGCGTCTCGGTCAGCTGATCGTTTGACGTGAAATGGCCAAAGAATTCTTGAAAAATTTATCATAAATTAACCGTGCATTTTTACATATCGATTCTAACTGTATTTCAAAGTAAATTTTATTCGCTTCAAGATAGTATTTTTATTTTTGCGATTGAGTGAGAAATATCCGAGAAATACCGAGTTAAGAGCAGTCGGACGCATTTTTCGATAGTTTTTAATTAATTATTAATTTTCCTTACATGGATGAGTTTAAACAAACTAGTATGTTGATCATGGGATCATAAGTTAGCGATTGATATAAGTTTCATCGGTTTCAAGAGGTCTTGATATGCACAATCTAGAATGACTGGACTAAATTGCGTAATGGTATTTCAATAACTCACGGTAAATGATGTTTTCGTGAGAAGACCCGGTAAACCGCGATTCTAACCTCGCTTCGCTCGGTTTGATCGCGGTTTACGGGCCTTCTGACGAAAAATTGCATTCATCACACGGTCCAAAAGTATTTTCTGACGAATGTAATTATAGGCTTCGCCTTCAGCTCGGCTTACAAAGCCACATTCGTCAGAAAATACTTTGTGGACCTTGTGATGAAAATAACTATTTTGTTGAGTCTGTTTACAACCATCACTTTTGGCTCGGGTTGTAAACCTCACATTCGCCAGAAACGTCATTCATCAACTTGTTAGGTAAATGCTCGTATAAACTTTGTTTCTCCATAAGGACTTTATTTTTAATAGTCAATTGATAGTCACTTGACAGTCAATTAATAGTCAACTGATAGTCAAAGTATGACTCAATCCATTGGTTATTATCTGAAAATATTTTTTAATTTATGTTCTTCAAATAATCATTTGACAATGAAACGAAATTAATGCAAATTTTCATTTTTCAATAATATTATTATATAAATTATCGAATAATAGTAAAATGGCTATTAGTCCACTATAATTCGAAGTAGCACTTCGCAGTACTTGATTTCGCAGCAATTGCGTAATGGTATTTTACGTAACTCACAAATGACATTTTTGTTGAGTCTGATTGGAACTATCACTTTTAGTTTGGGGTGCAAACCTCACACTTGCCAGAAAGGTTATTCACCAACTCGTTGAATAAACGCTCATATAAACTTTGTTTCTCCAGGAGGACTTGATGTTTAACAGTCAATTGATAGCCAATTAATTGTCAGCTGATAGTCAAAGCATGCCTCGATTCTTTGGTTATTATCTGAAAATGTTTTTTAATTTATGTTCGTCAAATGGTCATTTGACAATCAATGGGCATTAACGCAAATTTTCATTTTTCATTATTTTTATATTAAATTACCGAATAATAGTAGATTGGAGATTAATCAGTAATTCTTCGCAGCAGTACCTCGCCGCACTTCATTTCGCAGGAACTGCAAAATGGTATTTTACATCACTCCCGGTAGTGACGTTTTTTTGGGTCTGATTACAATGATCACTTTTGGCTCGGGGGGTGTAAACCTCACACTCGCCAGAGACGTCATTCATCAGCGCGTTAGCCTAGGTAAACGCTCATATAAACTTTGTTTCTCCATGAAAACTTGATGTTTGATAGTCAGTTGATAATTAACTGATAGTCAAAGCATGCCTCGATCCGTTGGTTATTATCTGAGAATGTTTTTTAATTTATGTTCTTCAGATAGTCATTTGACAATCAATGGGCATTAACGCAAATTTTCATTTTTCAATAATATTTTTATATTAAATTACAAAATAATAGTAAACTGGCCATTAGTCCACCATCATTCGCAGTAGCACTTCACAGTACTTGATTTCGCAGCAAATGCGTAATGGTATTTTAGGTAACTCACGGTAAATGACATTTTTGTTGAGTCTGATTGGAACTATCACTTTGGCTCGGGGTGCAAACCTCACACTCGCCAGAAAGGTCTTTCACCAACTCGTCGGATAAACGCTTATAAAAATGTTTGTTTCTCTATGAAGATGTTTAAGTCAATTGACAGTCAATTGATTGTCAACTGATAGTCAAAGTATACCTCGACCCGTTGGTTATTATCTAAGATTGTTTTTTGATTGATATCCTTCAGATAGTCATTTGACAATCAATTGACATTGACCTGAATTTTAATTTGTCAATAATATATTTGTATCAAATCACCAAATAATAGTAAACTAAATCCGAGAAATAAAAATCCTAGAAATGCTAAAATTACGAAACATGAGGAATTCCGAACATCCCATTATTCTATCATCTTGAATTGAGAGATTGAGATTTCCAGCGTTCAAAAATTGATATAATTCGGCTATTTCATCCGAAATCTGATCAATTTTATTCACACGTATGACAGTTTCCCCCATGGAAAATGTGTATTTAAATTTTATAAAATATATTTATAATATATAATATAATATAATATAATATATAATACATAATATAATTATTTATATATTTATCTAATATATACGTTTTCCGTGGGGGGAGTCCATGGCCGTTTTGCCTCCCACCACCTTGTGGGGTGGGAGGGGGGTGGGGGTTAATGGAGGAATATTAAATGACATAATTTATGTCAACAGACATGTATTGAAGAACACGTAATGAAGATCAATAGTCAAATGTCATGAGACAAATGATGCGAACATTAAATTGAAAATGCCTAAACTACAGGGAAAAAAAAAATTTATTTAGTAATGTTAGAAGACAATTTTTTTTTCAACAAACTTTTGTCATAGCAAGAGAGGAGTGTCAAAGGTGGACATTTCCCTTTTGACATTCATTCCATGTCATCAGAAAAATGTTAAAAGGCAACTTTTTTCAACAAACTTTTATCGTGGAATGAGGGGAGTGTCAAAGGGTGGACGTTTCTTGTTCAACATTGATCCCATGTCATCAGAAAAATGTTAAAAGACAACCTTTTTTCAACAAACTTTTGTCATGGCATGAGAGGAGTGTCAAAGGGTGGACATTTCCCTTTTGACATTGGCTCAATATCATAGGATACATTCCTTTCTCAGTATGGATTTTGAAAGTTGCGGATTACGTCACTTATGTCAAGACAATCGTCAAGACATCCCAGTCAACAATGTACCGGTAATTTGTCGTTACAGCATCCGCTTTTTTGCCGACATTTTATCGACAAACTGACGACTCAATCCGATAACGATTGATCATGTCATAACATCAATCGGCCGATTATCAGCGAGATTTTTCGGGAAATTATCCGGTAAATTTAGTAGTAAATTTGAGTTGAAATTTACCTTTAATTTTGCCGGTAAAAAAAGCGACAACCAATCTTCCAACTTTATGAAAAATTATCCAATAAATTTTACCGGAAATTTTCGGTAGTAATATCACAAGACCTTCAAAATTATCGGATATTGCCCGATTGTTTTGTTGCGTAGCAACGAGAGGGAGAAGTTTTGCATTTAAAAATTTTTGTGCAAAATTTATCCCGATCGTTGCTACACAGGAAAACATGAGGGAAATATCCGATTCATTTTGAAGGTCGAGTGGTATTCGGAGGATTATTTTTTGCATCCGGATCTGGCCAGACTCTCACCTTCATTATCACAATATTTGACATATTAGTTGGTTATGGAAACAATTGAAAAGCTAGTGTGGAATTATCAAAAATTGTCAAAAATTGTCAGTGTAATTATGACGTGAACGTAGCAATACAGCGCTCTGATTGGCCAGAATCCGGATGGAAAAAATAATCGATAAAATTTACCGAAAAAGTTTAATAATTGAGTACTTTCAGAAAAAAAAAGTCGGACAACATTTTTCGTGGAGAATTAGATTTTCTACAGGGTCGATGGGCGTTTAAAATCGAGTTTGTTGTCCAGTTTAAAGGGTAATTTTTTTTTTTAATGCTCAGAATTCGATTTATATGAAAAGTAGCCAAAAGTTAAGACCTGAAGTTTGTTTATAAACAAATTATCCCTTGCTACGGCCACTTTCGGTTAGAATATCTCGAAAATTATTGAGAAGTTATCGAGACAACCAGTGTGAGAAAGTTGCATAATTTCATGACGGATAAACCGATCTTTAACTTTTGTCTCTGCGACTTATAGTTTTTTAGTTATGGCCATTTGTTTGCCGGCGCGCACCGTTCCGCGTGTGTCCCGTTATAAACAAATGGATGTACGTCAGCCTAAAATGCATATTAATTTTTTTCCTCTTCTCGAATTACACTGGAATACCATATAATCAGAATTTGTTGACAAATTTTCAGGTTGATTTTCATCGAGTTATTAATTAAAAAGAAATAATTTTCGGAGCGGTCTTTGAACACGATTTTTTAAATATTAACATTCAATATTTTCATACATCGGTCCAAAAAATATTGAATTAGTAACTTTCATTGGATAAATTTATAATTTCCATTTTATTACAACAATAAATGTCCATTCACTCTCGATGAGCTCGCTATAAGAGCGAGAGAGACAGCGCTATGCAAGTCCATGCGTAAGACAGAGACGCTTGATCTTTTCGAGCATCGTCTCCATTCTAACATGGAAGTAAAATGTTTCAATAATGAAATTACGAATCCGATGCAAGTGAGCTCATTTATCCTAACGAATTGTAATTATATTGCTGCAGAAATTAGTTAAATATTGAAAAACACAAATTCCCTAAATAATGGTTGGGTACGATAATGTGGAATGGAGAGCTTTAACTGATGGATGAATCATTTTTTGTTTAGAAGATCGGTGCGACTTTTATCTTGGAAATACAAAAAAAGAGAATACCATGATCGAAAACTTTCATGCTCATTATATGTGTGGGATTAGTGAATTAGTGTATGTTTTAAAATAAAGAAAAGTGGTATGAAGGAGTGAGAAGGCGCTATGTCGCCAGAGTTAGAAAAATAAGAGTTTGCCATAGACTAAATTCTAGAGACGTCAAGTTTTAGTGTATGAGATTTAAAAGAAAGGTTTTCCAGAGTATGGTCATTCGAGGTGTGAGATGAAAAGTCTTTACGTTGTGTGACAGGTTTATGACGGTCGTGTTTATGCGTGCTAGAGTTTAGAGAGTCCGTTGGAATAGTGCGGGTGGTTGGTGTGACGCATTGTGAGGCCACCCTTGGAGACAAATAATGTATTGAGAGGGAATGAGCGTATGTGTGGTTGAGAAAACGAAAAGAGAGTGAGTTCGAATTGGATGAATGACGAGTGAAGATGTAGAGCGACCCTAGCTCATTTAACTATGTTGTGCATCAGTTCAATTTTTATTCAAATATATCGTCGCTCTAAAAGTAAAGGGGCGTAAGTGCCATTATTTTTCGATTTTTTTTTCGTTACCAAAGGGGCGTATGTTTTTTTTTCTTCGGAAATGGAGTTTTCTGTCTATATCTTAGGTTTTTCGTCAATTTTTTTTACGCCAAGTGGACGTAAGTCCAATCAGTAAACACTAAGAAGGCGTATGTCCGGTACTTACGCCCCTTTACTGTTATCCTTACTGATAATATTCTAATTTACGTGAAGGAAAATTAATAATAAAGGGGCGTAAGTCGAGCACTTACGCCCCTTTGTTTTTAGTCATTCATCCAATTTTTTATCCATCCTAAAAAATCATAATCACAAAGAGGCGTAACTCCCGTACATAGCAGAAATTCAAATGATACTGAGAAAAATAAGTATTTTTCCCTTTCATTGGAAAGTCTCGAAATGTATTATGATTACTCCATTGTCCACTGGATTCCCGTCTTCTCGTGACACACATCATAGGAATGTACACATCATAGAAATCAAATTTTACCCGTTTCAACCCTTTGTTCATTTAAAAAAAGAATCTCGAACAACATCGAAAATTAGATGTTTCAACCCGAAACCTTTTCTGGGCACGCTCCGAAGGAGTAGAGAAAAAGAATAGATTCAAGGTAGAATTGACTACTATTTTGTGAATATCTTCCAGGATGAAGAGCCCGGAGTAATTTATGAAGAGAATTGCTTTTATAATAGGAGAGAGGCGTAAGGGGGACATACGCCCCTCATTTTAACTCAAAAATAAATACGTCATGGAAAGTGCCTCATACATAACACTAAAGGGGCGTAAGTGTGATTTATTGATTAAAATGAAAGAGGCGTAAGTGTGGAGATACGCTCCTGTCCCATTAAAATCTAGTCATTACGCCTGTTTATTAGAGATATTTTCGTTGATTATTTCGTTGGTTTTTGTTCAGAAATTGTATGAAAAGCATAAAAACCATCAATTTGGGACATACGCCTCTTTCACTTTGGAAACACTGTTTCCTGGCACTTACGCCCCTTTACCTTTAGAGCGACGATATGGAATGAATATTAAAAGGGAAATGTCCACAATTTAACACTCATCTCATGCCATGACGAAAGTTTGTTGAAAAAACGTTGTCTCTTAACATTTGTCTCATGACATGGAATGAGTGTCAAAAGGGAAATGTCTATCATTTCACACTTCCCCCATGAGATGATAAAAGTTTGTTGAAAAAAAGTTGTTTTTTCACATTTTTCTGATGACATGTAATCAATGTTGAACGAGAAATGTCTACCTTTGACACTCCTCTCATGTCATGACAAAAGTTTGTTGAAAAGGAGTTATCTTTTAACATCTGTCTGATGACATGAAATGAATGTTAAAAAAAAATTGTCTTCTAACATTACTAAATATATATTTTTTTTCTCTGTAGTTTAGTCATTTTCAATTTAATGTTCGCATCATTTGTCTCACGACACTTGACTATTGATCTTCATCATGTGTTCTTCAATACATGTCTGTTGACATAAATTATGTCATTTAATATTCGTCCATTAACCCCCACCCCCCTCCCACCTCACAAGGTGGGGGGAGGCAAAACGGCCATGGACTCCCCCCATCACGGAAAACGTATATATCAGATAAATATATTAGAAATAATTATATTATGTATTATATATTATATTATATTATATATTATAAATATATTTTAGAAAATTTAAATACCCATTTTCCATGGGGGTCCAAAAGGCCATGGACGCGGCCATGGAAACTGTCATACGTGCATGCATCAATGAGATTTCATGTCACTCCATTATACACACATACTGATTGATCCCTTGCGGTTAACAATTCACTGATATTGCATTCTATAACGAAGTGGAATACTCCTATCAATAGATCGATGTGGCGTCATAATTTGTTTTGTTTTTTTCATAGGACTCATCCGGCACCGATGGAGCAGGCTCAGGCACCTCTGAATCATCTCTCGTTAACACTTCCACAAGTTCATTGAAGCATGGCCAATCACTTCAGGTAGAACCAACACAGCTGGGTCGTGACATGGTCAACGCTACTCACGGTCAATTGACTAATCCGACTCATGGTGCTCAGACTTTGGAGACACCGCAACATCCTCTCGGTGGAACTGCTGATACAATCAGTGCAGTTGCTTTATCACCTCAGACAATACAGCCTCTACATTCTCAGCCCGAAAGCATTGCCCCAGTTGATGATGTTGATAAAACTCACTCTCCTCCAGGTGGCCAGCCCTCTGAATCTGCACATGCTCAAACACAACAACAGTCTGGCGCAGTCATTAAAGTTTTGACTGAGATAACCCCTCCAACCGCTTCATCCACTCCACTTCTTCATGCCAGAGGACAGTTGTCTCAACTTGCACAATTACACGACCAGTCCAACAGAATTCATGGAGTTTTGCCTGCTGTTACAGTTCCTACATCGTCATCCTTCCAGGCTCTACAAACAGATGATCAGACACTTCAGCCCCGTCAGATAGTCGTAGAATCTAGACCAATAAATAGCGAAGAACCACCACAGAGGATCGTCAATGGACATCCAACTCCTCAACAAAACGCCCAGATACCTCCACTCATTCCTCAACAACCTCAAATTGTTGAAGCAGATATACATACAAATAGGAGAGACGAGGATGCTATGTTGGATGATCCAATTGATGCACTGGACGGCGACCTTCCACTCAATCAAAGACAAGCAATAAATGGAGCACATGTTGACGGAGACCGGGAAGTGGATGGGGGCGGAAATATTCCAGAGCAACAGTATCAACAAAATGCCCCAGAAAATCAGCCCATCGCTCCTGGCAACATACCTGGGCATGGTGTACCAGTTGTTCATATTAATCAGCCATTTCAACAACTCAATGAAGCGCAACTCAATCGCATGCCATTCATCCCTAATGCAAACCATTTTTTCCCATTACCCCCGCCTGGGAATCACCTACAGCAACAAAATGCCTATCTTCGACCACCGATTGAGTATTGGAATAATCATATGATGCCTCCTGGCCAGCCCGATTTTTTCCATTGGCAGCCACCTATCCACCACCCACCCCAGCCACAGAGAGAAATGGAAAATCGACCCCCCTTTCCAAATGCTCAAAATGGAGCTCATGCTGTGAAGGAAAGGATAGATGTCATGGGGCAACGTATGGATGAGGGTTTCCGTCGTGTAGAGAGAGGGCTTCAGAACATCGCCAATCGACAAGCTCGCCACGCACTGCCACCTGACTTTCTGAAGTTCAATTCCGATCAAGCAATTCAGGCTTTCGAAAATGCAACCGAAGAAGATTATCGACATCTCGTAACTTTTTTATCTCAGTTAGGTGGAAGGGAGATAAATAAGGCAGTAGCTGAGATATTCCGAGCTACTCTGGAGACAACTAATGACTTTGTCATGAATGTCACCAATAAACGTCGGGAACAAGGCAAGTTAATGTTGAAAGAACATGCTCCGAGGTTTCTTCGAGCATGTATGGCTGCTGTCACATCTCACAATCACCTGAGGGGTACTACTGAAGTCGAGTTTGGTAAGGCAGTGTCAGCTGCTTTGAAAACGGTTAAAGAAAGACATCGTCAGTTACGCCTGAGGCAGAGAGGACAGAACCGACGACAGAACCAGCAGCAGAACCAGCAACAGATCCAGCAGCAGAACGAGCAACAGATCCAGCAGCAGAACCAGCAACAGATCCAGCAGTAGAATCAACAGGAACGTTAAGACATAATCAAATTCCAATCTTCATGTTCCTCTCTTCACTTTTTGCTGAATTTCTTAATCGTTTTATTTAATCAACCGATAGGTCCTGTTATTTTTGCTCATTATTCAAAATTCTGGAACACAAATTTTTGGTGAAATTAACGGAGAACGTTCAGGATATGCACTATTGTCATCGAGCGATTTTGTTGTCCAAAGAGTCACAGCTGAGGCTGACGTCAGTGAAAAAGAAGAAGCGGGGGATCTATGCTGGAGTCACCAGAGTGAAGAGAATCCGTGATGCTTTAGTTGTTACTGTTGGTTGACATTTAATTGAGAAGCAGATTTTGAAGAGGAGGGACCTTCTTCGACGCTATAACGTTCGCCTCGCTTCTGATTACACTGGGAAATGAGAGGAAAGTGCAGTAGTACCTCGGGGATAAGGTGGGGAGGAGACAGCAAGCTGAAGGATAGAGAAATTAAAGGGCAAAACTGGTGAAAACAGACTGGAAATATATTTTTTATATTTGGAAATGATTGAGGGTTTCTAAATGGGGGATTATCTTGATACTGACGGGTTTAACGGGAAAATGCGAAGAAAAGTTTGTTTGAGGGCACTAATTTTCTACGAACAATGTATTTTGTTTTTTTTTCTGAAATTTGTTGTCGAAATAAATGGAACAATAAACAAAAATGAAATTTTGATAAATTGTTACAATTTCACAACTGGATTGAAGTTTATATGGAATTGGTTGAACTAATTAGTTAAAAGTTTGAAGTATGGAGTTGACAGGGTTCATAAAACGTGATGTTAACATTTGACTGAAGTTTTCTAACCTAAGAGTTGAGACAAATACTTGATCCCAAATGTAATATTAAGATATGTCAATATTTCTTTCTTCTTTGCATGACAAAAGTGATTATGACATTTGTAATTGTCTCTACAATATCGAATATTTATGAAGAATTTACAAATGTAGAAAGTCAACATTATTATCATTTTTCTTCATTTTTTTCAGTTTTTCATATTCATTTTTGCATCTTAGATATATAAATCCGTCAGAAAATAGTATTGTCATTATTAAATTAAGTTGAAGACATATTTATAAGTGTTATAAAAATAGTTTGTATTCTTTGAACAACTTAAGTTAAAGATGTTTAATAGGTAATAAAGATGTATTTTGAGATTCAAAAAATATTTCAATGAGCAAAATTCTATAATTGTCACCAGTATTTTCGTAACTGACAAAATTTGATTCGTTTATCGCCCATTCCTTTATGTCTTGTTTAACGAACTTTCTATACTCTACTCTTTAGTTATCTTCTTATCCTTTCCTTTCCTTTATCATAGAGTCCTTTTTTTGATAGATAATGAATGATTGTTTTAATTGTTAACTTTTTATTCGTCTTTCGATTGGTTGCTGAATCAATCGATGATATCCATGACTACGAGAATGTTATTTTTTTATAATGGGAAAATTTTTGTTGGTGAGAAAATTGGAAAGAAAGAGTTCCGATCATGAATTAATGTCAGAATTGCTATTAGAGGCTTATTAAGGCCGGAAAATGCGGAAAACATGTTCCTACCCTACCAGTCCCATTTTCTGGATCTTCCTTGGCTCAAAATGACCTCCTGAATCGATTACAGAAGACTCGAAGTCTTCTGTAAGTCTCGGATAGTTGGTGAGAAAATTTTTAAAAAAGTGTGATCATGAAACAACGTCAGAATTGCGATTGGAGGCTTATTAAGGCCGGGAAGATGCGGAAAACATGTTCCCACCCGCCCCATTTTCTGCANTCAGAACATCGCCAATCGACAAGCTCGCCACGCACTGCCACCTGACTTTCTGAAGTTCAATTCCGATCAAGCAATTCAGGCTTTCGAAAATGCAACCGAAGAAGATTATCGACATCTCGTAACTTTTTTATCTCAGTTAGGTGGAAGGGAGATAAATAAGGCAGTAGCTGAGATATTCCGAGCTACTCTGGAGACAACTAATGACTTTGTCATGAATGTCACCAATAAACGTCGGGAACAAGGCAAGTTAATGTTGAAAGAACATGCTCCGAGGTTTCTTCGAGCATGCATGGCTGCTGTCACATCTCACAATCACCTGAGGGGTACTACTGAAGTCGAGTTTGGTAAGGCAGTGTCAGCTGCTTTGAAAACTGTTAAAGAAAGACATCGTCAGTTACGCCTGAGGCAGAGAGGACAGAACCGACGACAGAACCAGCAGCAGAACCAGCAACAGATCCAGCAGCAGAACGAGCAACAGATCCAGCAGCAGAACCAGCAACAGATCCAGCAGTAGAATCAACAGGAACGTTAAGACATAATCAAATTCCAATCTTCATGTTCCTCTCTTCACTTTTTGCTGAATTTCTTAATCGTTTTATTTAATCAACCGATAGGTCCTGTTATTTTTGCTCATTATTCAAAATTCTGGAACACAAATTTTTGGTGAAATTAACGGAGAACGTTCAGGATATGCACTATTGTCATCGAGCGATTTTGTTGTCCAAAGAGTCACAGCTGAGNCTGAGAGAGTGTGATTGATTTCCATCACTGATATAGACCATACGGCAACAAACAAATTTGATTGATGAAATATGTGTGTGTGTGTGTTTTATACTGTATGTATGTCGTCAAAATTATGGTCAACGATTTCTCATGAATGAATGGTCCGATTTGACTCTTGTTTTTTAATCTATGCGTCTTCATGTAACTTAGACCGGATTAGATTTTGGCTTATATTGGTCCAGTGGTTTTTGAGTTTTTCCGAAAAAACTTAAAAAAAACAAAATCGTCCTTTTTTAATTTTTTTTTGAAAATTACATATTGGGAATGAAAACCGGGAAGTTTTTGTTGTGAACCTCAATAATTCGCTCCCACAGTCAAATTCGGGAGTGAGGTTGCGAGTGAACAACAATATTGCGTAGACNATCGTCCTTTTTTAATTTTTTTTGGAAAATTACATATTGGGAATGAAAACCGGGAAGTTTTTGTTGTGAACCTCAATAATTCGCTCCCACAGTCAAATTCGGGAGTGAGGTTGCGAGTGAACAACAATATTGCGTAGACCAGCCCCACCCCTGATTAAAATTTAATCTTCTTCCAATGTATCACTAAAAACCAAAATGACTATCAAATAACGACAAATTTCCGGAAAATTTTATCGGCAATTTTGACGATAAATATGACGGCAATTTGCCGAAAAATTTTATCGGTAATTTTGACGATAAAATTAACGACAATTTTCCAGGAAAGTCTATCTGNTGTTTAGTCAACTATCATTCCCAGCAACACTTCATCCTGTAATTCATCTGATCGTTTATAATGACAATAGATAATTATCAATTGACTATCACTTTCTGGACGATTCTAAATTTTCATTATATAATAATAATATTAATAAAATATACATTGATGATTTCACAAAATTCCTCCATTAACAGCAAAATGATAATAATTGATATCTCCAATTTTCTGTCAGATGGCAGCACGGTAAGATTCCAATCTGTTTTACCGATCGAATGACCTTTACATTTTCTCCATCTTGACATTTTCCCACACCTCCCTGTATTTGCTGCCATGTTCGAGCACCACCTGTATGAGGATGTGATAAGTCATGTTGACATTGCAGACATAGCTAAAGATGTGATGGAAGTACTGCTGCAATTCATTTACACTGATCGAACTGAGAAGTGAGAAACTGGGTGAGATGGCTATGGAACTTCTGGATGCTGCTGAGAAGTATGATCTCAAGAATTTGAAGATACTATGTGCACCACATCTTCAGGACAATCATGATGTTGATAATGCTGCTGAGAGATTCCTGCTTGCTGATCGTTATAATGTCGAAGAGGTTTAAAACTACATTCTGAAATTCATCAGTGCCAACAGGAAGAAGGTGATGCTGACGGATGGTTACAAGCCTATGATGAAGGCTCATCCAAATCTTTTACTTGAAGCTCTACAGTTCTTGTGGGATAATTAGATCGAGTGATTGATTACATGATTTCTCTTTAAATTATTACTGCTGCAGAATTATTTTGTTAATCACTCGGAAGAGAGTTCAAAGTTGCAGTAAATTTCACATTTCGATGTCATTATTTTATAACTGTAATTTACTCGTTCACATGCCCCGGTATAAGAAAATATTCAATTAATAAAAATCTTGTTATATTACAATTCTTCTTCTTTCTATTTCATAACTGCGAAGATTGTGATGAAATAGTATATTATGTGATCAGGTGATAAAAATACAATCTGGCGAATGTGCCTTTATAATCCAAGCCAAAAGCGAGGATTATAATCACATTCGTCAGATAATACTTTTATCGCCGTGTGACATACAATATTTTGATTTCATTGTACGAGATTAAACACAGGAAAATACCAAAAATTAATAATTCACAATTTCTGAGTAATTCAAGTTTTAAAAATTTAAGTCACCAATAGTATATATAAATTATCTAAAAAGAAAAAAAAATGAATGAATGACATCGTGATCTATAAAAAAAACTCTCTGCGTCATTCGTAAAATCATTTGTTCGTACTTCTCAGAGAATCGAGAATGATAACTTCTTCAAAAATTCAAACTCAACAGCAACGGCGCAAGCGCAAGCAATAGACAAAGGCAGCATATAGGAGCTCCTCCCCTAGGGGAGGATCGAAACCGAAACAATGCCAATGAGAAGTTTCAGTATTCAATCTGAGTAGGACAATAACATTCGAAGGCGTGAATCATTTAATTGCTGACAAACGTTTTGTTATTCCTTAATCGAATCCTTCACACGCTCGCAATACTTTACTACTTCCAACCCACTATCAGGAAGGCACTTCAATAATTATGGCTCCCATTGATGTTATACAGTTAACAATAATCAATATCTACCCGTGGAATGTTTACGTCAGGTTTTGGTGGAAATAACGATTCCTGAAAGGATAAAATTTCAAAGAGGTAATTATGATTTTTGTAAGAATAATGTATTTATATCCAGAAATGTCAAAATGCAAATTTTTAAGTCTTCATTAACCTAAAATTCCTGACTATTTGTTCACTAGTTCCGCTCGTTCCGATTAATTTTGATCCCAGACTACTTAATGTTTTCAGTTTGTAAAAAATGGTGTGAGATCATCGATGACAGCTGGAGTGGAGTGAAAAAGATCATATGTCATGACCCCACAGAGGAACGAAAAGTATTCGGGCATGATGGTGCAATCAGTATTGCCACATCAAGCCGAAAGGCTCTTGAAGCAATAATGAGCAAGTGTGGTGCTTTTCTAACACACCTTGATGACAATCGTAAAAAGCCAGAAGTATCACTTTTACCTCTTACGATCAAGTGCTGTCGTAATATTGAAAAATTATGCATCATGGTCTCATCAAAGGCAGACGACAAACTCGTGCACCAATTGCTTGCATCCAATCAGCAAATAAGGGCATTAAAATTGTGTATAACATTCAAGAACGCCAAAGCGTGTTTTCGCACAATTGCTATTGATGCTTTGGAGGAGTTATGTATTCATTCGAATGAGACAAAGGCATTGCCACTGACAGTGACGATGAAGGAGAAGCAGATCATTCGTACAGCTCCATCCCTGAAAAAATTGACGTCCTATTTTGTTGATGAAGAAATGCTTGAAATAATTGGACAGAAAGTTGGATTAGAGGCATTGGAAGTGACGTACACTGGAGAATGGAGATTGCCTTGGAACAGAAATGCATTCCATCCAATTCTGGATCTCAAGAATTTACGCGAACTTGTCATTCATGCATCCCCTATACCATATTACGGGACTACTCGTCCATCGCTGCCAATAGGAAATGATTTGCTGGTAGGAATTGCTGAAAATCTACAAATGCTGGAATCATTCACGTTGGAGGGTAAGTATACGTGCACTAAAAATTTGAAATAGAATAAAAAGGTAAATTAAAATTGAGTAGGATATTTTATTGGGCTCTATTGAATTTCTATTGATAATTCTACTAGGTTTTGCTGATTCTGTAGAAGAATTCCACTGTTTCATTGCGTATTTTTGATAGGAAATGTCCAATAGAAACTATGTTTATAGAAAAAATTGGTAGAATTTCATTCTGCTATACAACTTTTCCTATTGATATATTTTCTATAAGAATTCCTCAACATGAGTTTTTTCGTTTTTCTATCCATTCTATTCAGGTTCTCTTTCCATTAAAAACATCGAATTTTATTGATTTTTCTATAGATAATATTTTCCATTGAAATTTTCATCGGATGAAAAAAAAATGCGCAGACAAGCTGCAGAATTTTACAGTGGAATCCACCAAAAACTAATAGAAAGTTCAATAAAAATGCAATGGAATTTTCTAGCGAATTCGCTGCTTTTTTCTATGCAATTATTTCGTACGTGTAAGAGATCTAGTTATGTGTCTAGTTATGTTTTTCCTTAGTAAGTGTCTTAATATTTCGCGTTTCATTTTGTTCATAGCTTCCTGCATAACAGACACAGGTCTTGGACATCTTGCTTTGTTACCCAAACTAAGATCTTTGAACGTAGACAGTTGTATGGCCGTTCACGGTGAAACCTTGTCTCACTTCTTTGAGCTTGAGAAGCTGGCTTTAACAAGGTGTGATATTCGTGATGAAAAGGCCATCGAAGTTCTTGGGAAAGCAAAAACTCTGAAGGACCTTGACTTGTCATATACGGACATCGCTAATGAGACCCTTGTTGCCGCTATGAAGGAAACGGAACAACGAGACAATGGAGTTGTTTTGACACTACACGTTTTCTCTACCAACATTACACCCGAGACAATCTCTAATACGTCACCACTTCTGAAAATTGTGTACTAGAGACTCTGAGAATTATCGAAGGGTTCCATCTATTTTTTTCGTTTGTTCAACAAGGTTTTTATTCAGCGTTCAATCTATCAACTGAAATGATGCCGTATGGGGAGTGTGACGAAGTGGACAATTTCTCCTTTTCTTTCAATCTTCATGACTCGGAATAGTATAATTCGATACGAGTGCGCAAAAGTGTTTTTTGACCCGTGGGAGGTCTGCGGCACTCACCGAAGGTGAGTGCCTCCTTCCGAAGGGCCAAAGAACACTTTTCGCACGAGTGTCGAACCTTATTTTTCATTACAATGTGTGGAAATTGAGATGTTGACAAAAACAAGTTGATCAATTGTGTTTAGTCTGGGCTCACCACAAAAAGAAGAGATTGTACTTTGCGAAGAAAAAGAAATTATCACATTCCATCAAGAACTCAATAAGTTTTTACGATTGAAATAAAGCCATAAGTGTCCACTTTATCCCACTCTCCCCTACTATCAAGCTCCTGATATTTTTAAACTGGCGCTCTTAACAGTTGGACATTGCATGTCATAAGGAACCACATAAATGGAGCCATTCATCGAAATACAGACTAATCATCTCGTTTTTGAACATGCAGATTTGATTAAGTAGCTCTCGGAGTACTTACAAAGAAAGTGCTTTTATGAAATTCGAAAAAAGAGAACTATGGAGTAATGTTCAAGACAAAAAAAAATATGTATCTTTGTTTATAATATGATTGTAGACTAATAATATCCAGGACATAAATATCGTAAGACGATTCATGGAGATTAACTATTCGACCTTGATCTATTAATATTAGAATTAGAGTATTCAATGGACCTTGCAGACATGGAATATTCAAACGTAGTAAAACGTGTCAAGTTATTACATGCCATTCCATGTGGTAAACTCTTGACTTTTGAATATAAATTGAACTAGTTCAGTACCATCTAGAGATACTATTGACATTGATCTTCTGGTTTAATAGTCAATACGTAAGCTTCATCCTCTTTATCGTCATCTGATGAGTTTCCAAGGTTGACTGGATCGCAAGACAGAGCATCTGCTACTGCATTGAAGATCCCTTTTCGATATTGGATCTCAAAGTGAAATTGTTGGAGGAGCAAATTCCAAAGAGCTACAGATCCAGGTGGATTCTCTAATGATTTACTCCACTTTAGGGATTGATGGTCAGTTATAACGAGGAAAGAGTAACCCTGGAGGTACATTCTCATCATCTTGATACCCCACACCAGCGCTAGACATTGTTTTCCTGTGGTGGAGTAATTCTTTTGAATTTCACAAATTGTCTGCAGCAGAAACGTGAAAATCGGGTATTCATTTTTTTCCCCCTTCAAATGACTTTAAATTCGGTTTCCGAATCCCTCCCCTATGTCCCCTGAATCGACAGTCAGCAGGTTGCTAAAAAAAAATCTCGTGATGACCACAGTCAACAGACTGCTGAAAAAACATGATTCGACCACAGTCCACAGACTGTTTACAAATGCCTTGACCACAGTCAGAAGACTGCTTACAAAAATTTGTTGTGTCGCGGATGGACTTTCACAAAAAAAACGGTGAACCGTCCATAACCTTTACGGCTACATACATCACAATCAAAAATTTGTCGCCACGACACTACTCTACAGGGTGTCCCGTAACCGATCACTTTCCTCGGAGGGTATTGTAGAGGATGATGTTTGGAATCGAAAGTTTCCCTTCGGTTTTTGGATCAGGGCATTTTTTTTTTGGATTTTGATTTTTTAATGTTGTCTGACTTTTTATTTTTTTAAATCTGTTACTACTTATTCCAGGGCCGAAAAAGATTTTTTCAAAATGTTCATATTAAAAAAAAATTGGTTTTTTATGTAGTATATCGTCACCTACCCACTCCACCCCTTACGGCCCATTATCGCGGAGAATTAATTTCAAAAAAACTTAAATTGAGAAACCGAAGAATTTTTTTTTTCTTTTATTTCCAGTAGGTCTCGATGACGTGTCTCATTGCCGACATCGAAAAATAAGAAAAACAAATAAGAAAAAGATTGCTATTTTAATTTCTTTTTTGAGTTTTGGAAAATATTTTGGACGCGTAACGATAAAGATGGAGAGGTTGTGAGTCGATGGGAAGATTGATGAATGACTTGTCAGATTACGGACATGAAAAAAACCAAAAACAAAGGAAAAAAAATTATAATTCGAATTTTATTTGTTTTCTGGTTTTTGAAAATGATTTTGGACGCGCAGCAATGAAAAAAAAATGGTTGTGAGTTGATGAGAGGATAAATGGATGATGTGTCAGATTACCGAGATAAGGAAAAAACGAAAAACAAAATAAAAAATTATAACTCCAATTTTAATATCCTTTTTTGATTTTGGAAATGATTTTGGACGCGCGGCGATGGAGATAGGAGGTTTATGAGTCGGTGGGAGGGTTGATGGATGACGTGTCTGATTATCGACATGAAAAGAAAATAAAAAACGGAGGAAAAAAACAAAAAACAAAAGGAAAAAAATAATAATTCCAATTTTAATTTGCTTTTTTGGGTTTTAGAAATGATTTTGGACGCGCGGCGATAAAGATGGGAGGTTTGTGAGTTGATGGGAGGATAGATGAATCACGTGTGTGATGAGTGACATAAGAAAAACGAAAAACAAAGAAAAAAAAACAATAATTCCAATTTTAATTTTTTT
Source organism: Diachasma alloeum (assembly GCF_001412515.2). Classification (NCBI taxonomy): domain Eukaryota; kingdom Metazoa; phylum Arthropoda; class Insecta; order Hymenoptera; family Braconidae; genus Diachasma; species Diachasma alloeum. The sequence goes on from NW_021680704.1 coordinate 40,059, forward strand.
TTTTGAGTTTTGGAAATGATTTTGGAAGCGCGGCGATAAAGATGGGAGGTTTGTGAGTCGATGGGAGGATTGATGGATGACGTGTCTGATTACCGACATGAAAAAAACCAAAAACGAATGAAAAAAAATAATACTTCCAATTTTAATTTCTTTTTTGGGTTTTGGAAATGATTTTGGANCAATTTGTAGACATTTTACGCGCATTTTACGCATTCCTTACGACGGCCATCCCACCTTCTAGGGACATTTATGAAATTTATGCAATTTGTAGACATTTTACGCGCATTTTACGCATTCCTTACGACGGCCATCCCACCTTCTAGGGACATTTATGAAATTTATGCAATTTGTAGACATTTTACGCGCATTTTACGCATTCCTTACGACGGCCATCCCACCTTCTAGGGACATTTATGAAATTTATGCAATTTGTAGACATTTTACGCGCATTTTACGCATTCCTTACGACGGCCATCCCACCTTCTAGGGACATTTATGAAATTTATGCAATTTGTAGACATTTTACGCGCATTTTACGCATTCCTTACGACGGCCATCCCACCTTCTAGGGACATTTATGAAATTTATGCAATTTGTAGACATTTTACGCGCATTTTACGCATTCCTTACGACGGCCATCCCACCTTCTAGGGACATTTATGAAATTTATGCAATTTGTAGACATTTTACGCGCATTTTACGCATTCCTTACGACGGCCATCCCACCTTCTAGGGACATTTATGAAATTTATGCAATTTGTAGACATTTTACGCGCATTTTACGCATTCCTTACGACGGCCATCCCACCTTCTAGGGACATTTATGAAATTTATGCAATTTGTAGACATTTTACGCGCATTTTACGCATTCCTTACGACGGCCATCCCACCTTCTAGGGACATTTATGAAATTTATGCAATTTGTAGACATTTTACGCGCATTTTACGCATTCCTTACGACGGCCATCCCACCTTCTAGGGACATTTATGAAATTTATGCAATTTGTAGACATTTTACGCGCATTTTACGCATTCCTTACGACGGCCATCCCACCTTCTAGGGACATTTATGAAATTTATGCAATTCGGAAAAAATCGGAATGCATTTTACGCATTCCTTACGACGGCCATCCCACCTTCTAGGGACATTTATGAAATTTATGCAATTTGTAGACATTTTACGCGCATTTTACGCATTCCTTACGACGGCCATCCCACCTTCTAGGGACATTTATGAAATTTATGCAATTTGTAGACATTTTACGCGCATTTTACGCATTCCTTACGACGGCCATCCCACCTTCTAGGGACATTTATGAAATTTATGCAATTTGTAGACATTTTACGCGCATTTTACGCATTCCTTACGACGGCCATCCCACCTTCTAGGGACATTTATGAAATTTATGCAATTTGTAGACATTTTACGCGCANTATAGCTGTGTAACTCTCCGTGATTTAACACTTCACGTCTAACCCCGGCAAAGAATGAAACACGAATGACTCTCCCCCCTACAAAATACATAAAATTAACCTCTTATTCACTCTGTTTATCACTAACGGAGCCTTCGAGAACCGTCAGTGTTTACATAACAAGAGACGATAGAAATAAAATGAATGAAACTATTTTATTTTATTTTANGTTTTTTCCATTGTTTTTTTTTTCATGTCGGTTATTAGGGACGTCATCTATCCTCTCATCTACTCATAAACCCCCCATCTTCATCGCCGTGCGTCCAAAATCATTTCCAAAAGCAAAAAAAGAAATTAAAATTGAAATTATTATAATTTTTTTCTTTTGTTTTTCGTTTTTTCTTATGTCGGTTATGAGCACGTCCTCCACCTATCCTCCCATCGACTCACAAACNGAATGAAACACGAATGACTCTCCCCCCTACAAAATACATAAAATTAACCTCTTATTCACTCTGTTTATCACTAACGGAGCCTTCGAGAACCGTCAGTGTTTACATAACAAGAGACGATAGAAATAAAATGAATGAAACTATTTTATTTTATTTTATTTCCATCGTCTNATCCCACTTATCCTCCCATCGACTCACAAACCTCCCACCATTATCGCCGCGCGTTCAAAATCATTTCCAAAACGCCAAAAAAAAATCAAAATTTTAATTATTGTTTTATTTTTCATTTTTTTATGTCGATAATGGTCACGTCCTCTATCAATCCTCTTATCCAGTCATAAACCTCCCATCTTTATCACCGCGCGTCCAAAATATTTNTGGTTCTCGAAGGCTCCGTCAGTGATAAACAGAGAAAATAAGAGGTGGATTTTATGCAATCTGGAGAGGGAGAGTCATTCGTGTTTGATTCTTTGCCGGGGTTAGACGTGAAGTGTTAAATCATGGAGAGTTACACAGCTATCGAATACGCTGATATGCACCTCGTGTATGGTGCTTGTGGGTGTGACGCAGCAGAGGCAGCGAGGAGGTATCGCACGAAATACCCTCAACGACGACATCCTTATCCACAAGTGTTCCTGGCTGTGGNGTTTCGATGTCGGCAATGAGACACGTCATCGAGACCTGCTGAAAATAAAAGAAAAAAAAATTCTTCGGTTTCTTAATTTAAGTTTTTTTGAAATTAATTCTCCGCGATAATGGGCCGNTTACAAGTGTTCCTAGCTGTGGATAAGCGCATGCGAGAGAATCAGGTGGTGCCACCAGGTCACGGAGNTTCTTCGGCCCTGGAATAAGTAGTAACAGAATTAAAAGAAATAAAAGTCAGACAACATTAAAAAATCAAAATCCAAAAAAAAATGGCCTGATCCAAAAACCGAAGGGGAACTTTCGATTCCAAAAATCATCCTCTACAATACCCTCCGAGGAAAGTGATCGGTTACGGGACACCCTGTATAGTCGGGCCAAAATTTCTTTTCCCTCTGGAAAAAATGCTCTCCCTTTGTTTTAATTGACAAATCAACAATTTGACAACAGAAACCATGGAAACTCATTACTTGAAACTAAGTTCATGCGAGAAATAGTATCTTATGTCATAATGCTTTTATCGCCGTGTGATATACGCTATTTTATGTCGTTGGGCCCTCGCTTCGCTCGGTTAGATCTCGGTTTATCGGGCTTAATGACATAAAGAAGTTTTGGTGGGAGNCCCATTTCCAGCACCTGCCACCATGAGCTGCATTCACAATCGGCCCGTCTCAGGGCCATCAAAAATAAAACGTAGCGCAACAAAATAGTTTTGCTCTNTCGCTTCGCTCGGTTAGATCTCGGTTTATCGGGCTTAATGACATAAAGAAGTTTTGGTGGGAGTATAGCCGAAGTGTCCATTGGTTACGGTAGGGTAAACTTCCCAGTAGATCGACGAGCTACTTTTGGATAGGAAATTACGCAAAAAAATACTGAAGTGTGAATTGTTGCTTTGAATTTTCACAAACTATTGGGATTGTTAACCCCTGCGTGACGATTTTTTGTTGATCAATTTTTTTTTTCAATTGCTAAAAAACAAACGTCCATCTACTGGGCGGTATTCTTAGGCGTCCATCTACTGGGCAGTTTACCCTACACTGAATGTGTCAGGCACTTTCACTCGCCGGAATTTTTATTCTCCTGCGAGAGAGAAGCCCCGTGACACTCGAGCCGGAGTCTGTTTTCTTACCGTGGTCGCTACTGCGTGGCGCTGGTTGTCATTTGCTTGAGAAACGTGGGTACTATGAAAAGGTTTTGATATGGTGTTTTGGACAGAAGAATTATCAATGCGTTTATTTTGGTTTTCCATGCGAAACGGCAAATCGAAGAATAATCAAACAAATGAATCAATGTTTGAACAGTAGATATTTGTTGGATGAATAACAAAATAACTTAAATCATATATTATGCGAAATGATTATGCTTTGAGTTAGAGGGAGATGCCTGACAAAAAGATGGTAAATTGAATCTTTCATATGTTTTACAAGAAGTTTATGTATTCGCACATTTAGCAAATTTCTTCTTCACTTGATTGACTCTTTTTTATTCGGCATTATCACAGTGAGCAAATTCTTGCATTCTTTTGACAACGAAGTAATGAATTATGTCATAAAGTCTAGCAGTTGCATGTTGCTGACATGGGAAAGACAATTTTGGATATTTACATACATCTTCTAGAATGTCCTCAAAGATGTGACGAGAATTAACATGAGCTAAGTAAGATTGCTCCAGGAAAAGGACAAAGCGATATAAATTGGCATGTGGGTGAATCAATGGCCCTCTCATTAAAGAATCCGAGACAGAGGATTCTAGAAGTGCTACCTTCTGGCTCTAATAATCCATTCTTACAAGTGATGCAAGTTCGCCGTCCTTTTGGATTGTTTACTCGTGCAGCCTTCAAGATTTCGCTAACCACTAACGCCTCATTCTCTTTCTGTGTCGCCTATGCAACCAATAGGTCCCCGACACAGTTGCAGTCATCAGCGAAGCGTGTCTCCACTGGGCGCATTATCACTGTGACAACATTAGGCCAGGTATTACAATACATCGGCAGAATCATTGCCGAACGATTGGTTCTGCAGTCTCTGCAGAAATGGCGGACGTTTCTGATTATTCAAATATATATATTAATTTTTTAAATTCTTTTCTTTTTCAACTGCAGGCACTTGAATTTTAGACTACCAGCATGATTTCAAATGTTTGTATCTTAGATAATTATCATACATTTTTCATGGTTTCCAATTAAATCGGCTTATTCTTCCCCACCAAGTGACCAGTCATTTTTTTATGATAATATCTAGCGATGGTCGGGCGAAGCACTGATAGACGGCATTTCGAGAGTGACGTCGGTCATACCGCCTGCCCTTTTTTTTTCATTAGCTCACTCATGTTTTTGTCATTTCATGACCAACAATTGTCGACGGTATTTCCTGAACCCTGTACGTAGACGATATACCAACAAGAGCTTGTTTGGAATGAATATCGACCTTCCTCCAGAACACCATTCAGATGACGTTTTTTGCAACGAACGACGTAATAAAAAGATAAAAACGATCGTAATAATATAGAGGCTGTCTATATTATTATGATAGAGGGATGCCGTCTGATTTTTAATTTATAAATTTTTCATCCCCACCAACTTGAAAAAAGCCAGTATGCGTGGTATCGATGACGTAGTCTCTAGGAAACCGTCTTCCTATCACCAAAGGCATACCGTGTTGCATACAACAGTAAAGGCGATACAGAGCTATGCAACGTATACCGTCTCCATAAAAAAAGTACAGGCGATATGGAGGATGCTATCTGATTTTTCAGCATCAAGGAGATGCCGTCGGGGAAAAAAGAGTACTGACTGTATGCGTGCCGTAGCACTCAGGATGTCACATGTATTTCTATCGCCAAGGAGAAGCCGTCAGCCGAAAAAGTACAGACGGTATTGGTGGCATGGTTTTCAAGATACCATCTGAGTCTGGGAAAGGCAAGAAGCGCTCATCGAGTGATCGCACATCGCAGCTCCCGGACCCAATTACCGAAGTTACAATAGATTGAATAGAAGAATGAAAAGTGGCCCAAAATGAAACAGTAAAAAAAGACGAACGCAATTCGAGCAAAAAAAATTTTATTAAATATTTTTGTTTATCAACTTCTTTTTATTCTTGGGTGTACTGATGATAATAATAATTTTCCATTCAGTAGAACGGAAAATTATTAAGAAGTTTTGACGGGTGAAGATTTTGTCAATGGATTAATTGGAAAGAAAATGAAACTGCAAAACCCAAAGTCCAGAGGAAGGCCCAGGGACAGACCCAGAGGAGAAAAAAAGAATATATCCCCAGTTTGGTACCTACATACTCACTTCGCTACCCCCACTATGCTCGTACTAGGACCCCTGTAATTGGAAGAGTTATATATCTCTATAACGCTCCTAATTGATTTATGGTAGGAACTCCGAGCCACCCGTGATTTGCCCATCCCTGTCTTAATACCTACGGTTTGTCTGACTACAGCTATGGGTATACTACTGTGTGCCCCTCTACTATCTGAGCTATACCTCATTCTTCTATAAATATCAACTGTCATTATTTTGCCACGAGTTTACAATTGTAACAATAATTTTAATGGAGTTGTAAGGTCCACTAGTTCCACTACTTGAAATTAATCATGGGAATCGCGACACGCTGGATAGGTTCTTTATGTTACTTTAGACTGAAACGAGAGATGACAGCTGCTAGGGATTAGCATGCGTGAGGGATTAGCCGGACTAAGTTGCGGGTTGGGAAATGCTTATAGGCAATAATCGTAAAGAAAGTAATAAAGCGATACAAAAGTTCTAAAAGGCAGCCCCAAATGTTTGAGAGTGTACCTGTAAAGGGGAAAATTTCTCGACGAAAAGATGGGAATTGAAAATTTCTGCTATGACAATTAAAACATATTTTGCAATGAAATAATTCAATGTGCGTGCAGCAACGCAACAGTCAGATTTATTTTTCATGCAATATTTTAATTTTTTGCATAGAATTTTATTTACAGTTAACTGCGAATCACATTATCTCATGTGTCTCTTCATCAGGCGTTGTCCATTTCAGAAATCTACAGCTGAATCCTCATTCTAGAGATCACTCATGAGGATCAAACATAGAAAAACAACTTGCAAGTTTCGTCATGGAATCGAGTATTCCCCTTCCTTCCTCTCTATTCAAATTTCTTGGTGACTTTTCAGTGGTTCCTCCGAACAGCTCTCCTGCATTCTCCTGACCTCCGTTCGGTCCCTCCTCATACCCTTGCGATTCGTCTCCTGCGTCATCATCATTTATCTCCGCCATGAATTTGTTAATCTCGGCCGTATCTTCATCCATTCTTAATTTAACCAGTATTTCCAAAAAGTTAATTCGATTCACCTGCCCTAGACCATAATCAAAAATCCATTTCTCCATTTTAGCTGCCAATGCCAGGTTGTCCTTCTTAGGTTTAATTTGTCCATCGAATACTCGCATCGTTGTCCTCTGCATTCCTACTATTCCTCTTATGAATTCCCAAGGTGATGGTTTTTTCGTAATAACAGCATATAAATCTCGATTATTCGACTCTGAAAAAATGTTGGTCCGACGGGGCTTACCAAAAATGGACCACGTACTCGGCTCACGGTTCCTGATCCATTGCCTCTTGAAGTACTCAATATATTTTAAAACTGCACTGCGCATCGTCACACATGTTACGAACCATGTTATCAATCATTTCCTCTTTAATGGCATGAGCCTGAAGAAAGGGAATTTTGCAGATCATTCTAATGAATGGGTCGATGTCTTCACTCATCTTCTTGTCCTTTTCGCCCATTTGACTTTGAGCTCCGTTACGGATTTTTTTCTTCAATGCTCTGTTGCTTTTGGCATTTTTCCACTGAGCCTGGGCAAAGTGGAAAAGACACGGAACAATCTTTACGTGAGAGATCATTTCTTTGAAGACATTGGACTCTGCCAGTTCAAAGTCAACATGAATTTTCCCCATTTTCTCCTTTAATCCTGGAACCAACTCATGAAAAATGCATCGGAAGATTCCTTCGTATGCCTCTGTCATTATTCGTTCCATGACTGCATAAAACAGTATTATGCCTCTATTTGAGTAATTCGCCTGAAACACCAGAAGTTGTTTCCCGTGAATGCCCGTGGGTACTCGATCAAAAGTCGCATCACAAAAACCTTCAAGCGTGCCATATCAGGGTATAGACGGCATCGGTGACGTAGCTCTCAAGATACCGTCTCTATCAGATCAGGAAAGGAATACTGTCTATGTTATTGTCAAGAAGGGGATGCCGTCAGCAAAAAAATCCAGCCACAGACGGCATTGGTTACGTTGCTCTCAACATGTCATGTGTGACGTTATTGCCGAGAGGGAACTATCAGTGAAATATGGTGCTAAGTCCACACTGCCTGTTTCATTTTCTCTTACCATTCAGCACATATAAATTAGTTTTTACCTGGATTGGTTTGCAAGGTTGTCGAAAATTCTTTGGGATTTGTTCGCGTAAGCAGCGGTACAGAGCGCAATTCAGCCTTGATTTCCTTCAAAAACTGTTCTCTTTCAAGAGCGTAAGGGTCCTCGATGCAACTGTGTCTCATCTCATTTTCTTTCTGTACAAATCTCCCATCAGCAGTGGCTTTCCCAGGATAGCCCTTCGTGATGCATTTGACTCTCCTGTTGTATAAAAATAACAATGGAAATGTAGAAAAACATACTCATAACACCGAGTAATCGCTATCCGCAAGGACTACTTACATTGAACCGTCATTATACGTGTTGTACGTTGGATTTTATAACAGACCCGCAAAACTCATACTACAGACAGCATGCCTGGTCATTCGATTTTGAAACCGAGTCCACGCGGTCTGCATATAAAATATTTGCAAAAAGCTATGTGATAAGACAGACGATAAAGTCGAGCATACCGACGTGCCTTTTTTGGTAAATGAGTACTGCACCACCTTCAAATGAAAATGGATGGATTTCAAAGGAAAGAAAATTCGGAAAAGATTGGAAGATACTCAGGTGAGATTTGAACTCACGTCTCCAGATTGCCGGTCCGGTGCTCTTGCCAACTAAGCTACCGGGGGTCTTTATAATTACCGATCAAATTTAAGTCCTTTTCTGTTCATTCAACACCGCCTCCCATCTTTAGGCTTTGAAATTAATCAAATATATTTTGAGGGTGGCAGGGTACCAATTTACCCCTTTTGCTTCCGAATGGAAGCTTTGAAATCATTGGATTTTCATATTTTCTAATTTTGCTTGGAAACGATGTACAATGGTCTGAAACGTAAAAATACGAAGTTTGTAAACCGTGTGTGTCTGTGCTCACGGTCATCTCGTGGTCATTTTTTCGTAAACTAAACGAATAGAGGGCTAAAACAGTTAAAAAAAATTTGAAATTTTGTCAGATATTTGGTATTGAATTGGAGCACCTCTGTGCCAAATTTCAGCCCGATCGGTCCATTTGTTTTTTAGAGAGAGCAATTTGTATTTTTATCGTTTTTTGCGAAAATCTCAAAAACTATTGGACCAATTTCGATATTTTTTTCTTCAAAATGTTCGTCTTGTTTTCTCTGCATAGCTTAGCTATGTATTACAGTATAATTTCCAAAATATTTTTTCTTTATCCTTTATATGTAGGAATATAACAGTTTTGGCCGTCAAAGTTTGGTCTGTGAAAAGGAATAGATCATCATAGATGAATTGAGTTCAACTATTATGTTGATTGCATTGAGAATGGAGAGACTTGTATTGAACGGAATCATCTCGCCAGCGGAAATAAAGCTATGCCGTCTGGTCAGACGAGGCTTCTGGGATTCCCCCAATTCAATATCCGTATCAGTGCAGCTGACGATCGCAGCTGGCCTCTGGCGCTAGCCACACAGCCATTGGTATCACTAATAGTTGTTATATTCTAGATCCTTTGAGTTTCATGAATAATATATTTACCGTAAGCATAAATGTGGCACACTATTTAACAAGTAAAACAGAAGTCTTACTTCATTGAGTTAATTTTTTATAAGGAACTTGAGTGCTCGACTGTACATGAAAAAATTATATTCTTACATGATACCGAATAAAGGACACGAAACAGGGTTCTTCTTCATTCTCTTATTAATATTCTGCAAAACATGACACGACATTTTTATTTCTGAAGCAAATAAAACTTTTTTTTTAATTAATGAAACTTATTTGCTTTTGAAAACAAAATTCGAAAATCAAGAATAATATTTTTCTCAAATGAAAGACAGCAATATTCTTCAATCAACGATATCTTGTTCTTGAATCAACAATGTTGAAATTGTTTATTGAAGAAGCTACCACATTCTTAAATTAACTGTTACCCATTTTTCACAGAATAGTGTATTCTCGATGGCAATGCATCTACGGCGGTATTCGCGGTCCAATTTTTTTCACAAGTATTGTCAACTTGAAGACTGTCAATATCAATTGAAAAAATTCCGGTAGAATAATACACACCACCGTATACTTGGCGAACAAATTACATATTTTCCAAAAATAATCAATGTAATAATTAGGAAATGATTTGGAAATATTTAGAAACGCTTTTTTATAATTTGGAAACAAATAGTTATTCAGTAATTATTGAAAAACTGTAGAACCATATACTTGGCAAACATTGACTGAAATTAATGAAATTTCATTTTAAGTGATGTAGAACAATTTGGAAATAATAGTAAGACCGTTATTTTCATTTGGAAATGTAATATGAAGTCTATAATCATTAACAAAAAAGAGATATGAACATACGGAACATACACAATGGATCACGTGACTCCGCCATGACCTCTCCCCCACTCCGTTGATCTCATTGAAACGGAGCAAGCAGCAAAACTAAACGCCATTTTGGAGCACAAAATCTATCATAGTGGAATTTGTTGAATTAATTGTGCGTATTTATTTTATGTGGAATCATATTGGACTACATACCCTTTTGTATGTTCTCAATTAGGAATAAATAGAGTGAGTGTTTAAAACAAAATATTACTGATAAATATTCTTGTAGACCATTACACGTCGCGTTCATTATAGAAAGAACTCTCACTCAAAGTTAATATCTCGTGGATGAAAACATATTATTGTGTGCACTGAATCCATTGGAAGAGTCATCAAAAAAATAGATGGAATGCATGAAAATTCAGCATACTGCTCCGAAAGATCAGGGTGCCACATACGCATTTTTCCAATTGTGATCCGACTTCCCTAGTATCATTTTTATTTTTCTGTTGATCCCATGTGATATTCCCTGCGTTGGTGAGAGGGTTCACTCATTTTTGACAGTATTTCCTCTCCGTGTAGTCAATGGAAGTGCAGTTCCTACTGATAACCAAGGACAAGTCAGAATAGCATGCATACAAATTGAAGATTATCTTGCAGCCATTGAAGATACGGTACTGGGTTGATTGGAACTGGTCTGCTCGTTACACGTGGAAGAGCTAAGCGGAACATATCCTGCCTAAAGAATGTTCTACTCAATCACCAAAGGTTTTGTTTACGAGAATATGCGTACATTGAGAAAATTTATCGTATCCACCATGATCATCGCCTGTGTTATGACTGAATTAATCTTCGCCTGTCTCTCAATCCATTCTATGATCACGTTACATGGTATTGGAGAGACTGCCAGCACAGAGAATGATAATCTACAGGTAAATCCAATGAATGAGTGTCGCTCGAATTTGTTAAAAGAACGTCCATTGTCATAAATTAATACTTATGTTAATTGATATCTTTTTGTTCATCCATTCATAGGCTAAAATGAGTATAACGCCTTGTCTCATAGTTCCGGGGAGACGAACGTTGGTTATCATCAACACATTGGATGAGGTAGGTATTATATAAGAAAACCTTTTAGACGTTTTGGTAATGAGATTTGTATCTCTGCTTTTTTTTTCAAGAAATTTATCCAGTTATGCCTCACCCTTTAGTGATATAAAAAAAGGATGCGGAGAATTAATGCAGTCGTTCAGAAATTTCATTAAGTGTCTATCGGAATTCTATAAGAATTCTATCGGAGATATAATTTATATATTGTCAAGTACAGTTAAGAAATTTCGCTGTTCCTCTATGGATTTTTTCGATACGTATGTGGCGGGGAGAATTAAAAAATTTTCATTCGGTATACATCTTCATCTGGGGTCATTTTTTATATTATCTTTGAGCAAAGATCTTTTATCAACAGAATCTCAATAGCATTCCAACAAGAATTGTCTAGTGAGTACACTGGGTTTTTAGTTGAATTTGTCATATGAATGCTGAGCTTTCGAGAATGACAAATCGAGCATTCTTAAATTTCATTTTTATGCTATTTGAAGACACCTATATTAGGACCCTAGCAATTTATGAAAATTCTGGACATTCTTGAAGTAATGATATTGTTTATGGAAATATTCATGGGTTGAATTACATAAAAACAATAGAATCAATTCAGTAGTGAAGAGCTATGGGGTAACAAGGTAAGTTTTCAAGGAACATCTCTGAATCTAAGAGAGATAGCGAAGTTCTCGAGAAAAACCTTTTTTGTAGATCTCATTTCACTCTACGAAAGAGGTCTCGAAGAAAAATTCGCTATCTCTCTTAGACTCAAAGATATTCCTAGAAAACTAGACTAGGTAACAAGTTGACTTGATATCTTTACCTTTCCGCTATTTTGTCCATTCTCATTGCTTGAGAGATTTCATGATAACAAGGAATATTCCAAACTGTTGGGTAACACGTCGATTTAGCTAATCGGTAAGATCTCGAGGAATATCTCCGAATTTAAGAGAGACAACGAAATCCTTGTGAAGACCTTCCTTGTAGATCATGTGTATCTCATTTCACTCTACAAGAGAGGTCCTGAGAAAAATTTCGCTATCTCTCTTACATTGAGAGATATCCCTCAGAAACTAGATCAGGAAACAAATTGACTTGTTACCTTCTACCTCGTCGCTACTGAATTTATTCTTCTCGTTTGAAATATTCCTTGATTGAATATTTTTCCTACAGGAAATGCAGGAAAAAGTAGTCAAATGTTCAATGGGAATATATGAAGGACTAATAAAATTCTCAATGAGACTCTCTACCGAATGCATCGAGATTTTCATTAAATGTTTTTACTCAGGAATAATAAGTAATTGAGGTAGAAAATAACGCAGCATATTTCATTGTTTGGAATGTTTGTTAGGTGTGAAAAAGATATTCGAACAATTCAAGTTCTCATAGTTAATCATGGCGGCTTATTCATCTGTTGAAAACAATAATATCAGAGTTAATCGCGAATACTTTTTTCCATTAACACATTTCCAATCAGTTCAGTACACCGCCTAACCTCTCGCCTCATATCCAGGATGCATTTCAGAGCTTAGCAGCCGTAAGACTGTGGACTCTGTCCTAAACAGCCGGAGTCATTAAACATCAAACAATAATAATTTCAGGACTTATCAACAATATTTCGCTTTCTAGAACCATAAATTCCTCAACGGAGTTGCAATTGAATATTCAAATTCCGCGCTTTGGTTATTTAAAAATGACGGTCCCTCCAGCTCTCATACCAAAATGGTAGCCATGTGCATTGTTATTTGTGATGTGAGACAATAAAAATTTGGTTACACTTACCGCAGGGGAATGATCGATCTAATAATCAAGCACAATCACCAATAATGAAATTTGAATGCGATTAATTAGCACAGAGAGGTAAGGGAAATTCCTCGAAGAATGATTGATACATCCGTCTATCCTATCCCCGTATATGAAATCCTAGATTTCTGCAATTACGAATGTCAATTAGATATAATCTCATTTTGAAATCCCATTAATTAAACTATTGCAAATATATTCAGAATGGTAAACTATCTGAAGGCAAGTTCTTAGCTATAAAACGTAAAATCTAAACAAGAAGTAATGAAAACGTTCGTCAGTTATGCATGTGCCTCGGAATCCGGTAATTTTAGTCAGGAATACCAAGGTTTCCTCATTACTATACTGAGAAAATTGACACTCGAGAATGTTTTTCGACATCCCCTGCTAGAGTCAGTGGTATCAACTCGACCAGAAATCTGAAGAATGGGGCATAAAAATTATACTTTCCTTCATTTTCACTTTTCAATTATCCTCCCCTGCACCACGATGATATCCCTAATGAATCGAACCCAGAGTTGACTCCGGGTTTTCTCCACGAACCCAGAGTCAATTCTGGATTTGATTCATCAGGGATACTCACTCCTATACGTAACAAATAATAATAGAATGAAGCAGATTCGATTTAATTTTTCCATGCATTTATATTTTGTTATGTCCAGAGTAGGATTTTAGCGTCGAATGGACATGTTTTAATTGTCACATTAAAATCAAAGCTAAAATTATTGAATTTTATAATTATTGGATGACGCAACGTTTTATACTCTTACCTTTTTTAAAATATAAGCGAAAAAGGGCTTGATTTAGGGATAGGGCTTGAGTTGAGACGAATTTCTAATCAAGACATTTGGAGTTGTAATGGGAATCAAATTTGAATTTAAATATATTTTGTATAACTACTCGGTTTACAAAAACATGAGCGTGATTTTACAGAAATCTAGGTAGCTAAAATTCCTATCCCTGGAATGATCTGAAGGATTCAAATTTGGGTTTACAAATTTTGTTACTCACAATTCGGTCTGTTATTTATAAATTATTCGATGTATTTGTAGATCCCTGGGTAAATCCGTAATTTCCTCACCAGCAATTAGTCGCGCTAAAGGCTATTATGGATACTTTCACGGAAACACTTTCTTCTACTCGTTGATATTTTAATGAATTTTTGGCAGTTGAAGTTGAAGATTTTAAGAGTTCGGTTGAGACTGTCCATAACGCGTTACAATAAACGAATTCCTTATTTGCAAGAAAAGTCACCACTCTCGGTTAAAGAAATTTTATTCCCGGATAATTTCAATTGTTCGTAACTTACTATTAATTCAGTACTATCCCGTGTAGTCGAAGGAAGGATTGAAAAACCGGACCGATTAAATGAACTATTTCCACCAGAATTGTTACTGCTCCGTCGCTGCTTCAAGACTGTGTAATTTTGATTTTTCTGACATTTTTATATGAATTTTGGGGTCACTTGTCACATGGGCTCCAACGAGTCCATTTTTAATTGGTGGAAAATGTCGTATGACTTTTCCCACTCTTTTGATTTTTATGGGGAAGCAGTTCATTCGGTTTTTGGGGTCTTAATTAATCGGTTTTCAATCGTTCCTTTGCGCTCGAATCTTAGTATTGAGTAATTGGGGCATTGCTGAGTGTGCCATTTCATCACTTTTGAACTCGATTCCAGTGCCTTTGGAATTTTTAATTGAGTTCAAGTGATGAAATGTACTCAATTTAGCTTACAATTGTGGGTTTGGTTCTTAATTACATGGGATTATAATGTAACTTATAGTTATGATCCTATATAAAATTTATTCTAGTCTTAAATTTCTAGTATAAAATTTTTGGACATTACAATTTTTTATTTCAGTATCTAATAATCATGGTAGGACGGAAGCCCCTTGTGTCTAAGAAGGATGCCAGAACATTAATAGGGAAACATTAAATATTTTACAATGCATGATTTTCCTGAGTTCAAACATGATATTTGGAAAATCATGAGCGAAGAACTCGGAAATAGATGGTCGGCTCGGACCATGTATGGTCACGTAAGAGGGAATAAACGTCGGGATCTTGAGAAGGCAAGAATCAGTAATTATATTCCGGCGTGTCCAGTAGAACCAAAACACGTTTTGATTGATGAAGTTTCCTCTGATGAAGACCACAATTGCGCTGTAGATTCTGATGATGATGATGACTGGATTCCCGAAGAAGATCTCACGCAACATGACCTAGAGACATTTCACCTAATGCTCACACTGGAGGAGTGGAATAAAATGCGACCCACGGACGAGGTTCCCCAACGATTGAAGAGTAAAACGTGGGCTCCAATTATAGCAAATGCTATTAGAAAGCGCTATAACTTCGAATCTGCTTTTTTGGCTAAAGCTTCTCACGTTGCGCCCAACTTTGACCCAGCAAAAAGTGCCTATTTTATGAAGATTCAAGCCTATTGTGCTGATACAGAAGTTTGCAAAAATGCCCTCGTAGGAATAGCTACAAGTCCTCCGAGTGAGAAAGGATTAAAATTAACATTTCAAACTGTTAACAGCCGTGATCATTACCACAGACCCGTCACTCGTCCCCTTAATGGAACTGAGAGGAAGGAAGTTAAGTCCGAGTTATTGAGAAGAAATGCTCCAGATTACCGGAATGACCAGATGAGGGAAAAAATGGAGTTTGGAGAGAACGTGCCTCACGATGTTCGCGGAACCAAGATTTACAGACAAGCAAAAATGGAAGCGGTCAAAGAAGAAATGGGCAGGAATCCCCGAGACAGTACCAGTGTCTTTCAATCCCTTCAGTCTATGGTTACTTCTCAGTTATATTCAGGGAAAATTCATCAACTGGGAGGTGTCAGATTTTACGCGATTTACTGCAATTCAGACCAAATTTTCCCCTACAACGAATGCGTGCGATTGCTGAAGACAAATTCGGAAATCTCGATTGATGCCTCCGGTAAAATGGTAAAATCCTTCCAGATTTGTCCTGGGAGACAAACTGGTCATATCTTCCTCTACACCGTTACTACTTCATTCAAAGGACAAACTATATGGGTTTCTCAAGTACTAACGGAAGACCATACCCAAGAATTCATCGAGGCGTGGCTGAAAAAATTCATTCGCTTGGGCGCTTTGGCCCCTGGAAGAGCAATATCGGATTACGAGCGTGCCATTTCTATGTCAACATGTTTGGCATTTAACAATATGAGTTTTAAGGAATAAATTGATGTCTGCTTTCAGTGGGCAATCGCTAAAGACGCTAAGAAAGCTCGTCCTGTAAAGACATTTATATATATTGACGTCGCTCATATAATGCACCTCGTGGCTCTATGGAATTCAGTGAAGAACGAAAGACATAAAACAGTCAAAGAAACTCGTCTCTACTGTGTAGCTTTGATGATCGACACAAAAACAGTTGAACAATTTGCCAGAATTTTTCTCCTGACTAATATCATTTCTTTACATCCATTCAGTGACACGATCATTGAAATTGATCATGTGAAAGTGAAGGTTTCAGATGCTCTCCATGAGCTCGAGAATGCCATTGGTAATAGAAATGTCAGCATTCAGAATTTTGAGGAGTCTATGGCCTCTTACGAAACCAGTAAGAAAGGAGAGAAAATTCCGGAGTTTGTTGAGGGAGACAGTGGCACATTAACCCATAAATTTATAAAGAATTTGCTCAATAAAGCCAAACCTTCGCCCTCCGATGTAAAAGGGAAATGTGTAAATGGCTTTTTTAATGAAGAGTTTTCAAAAAATTTAGAAAGATTGGGCAAAGAATTCCCAGCATGGACGGGAATCACGGAGCCAGACTCTCCCGTCCATGCTTCCAGTGCTTACCAAGAAGGGTACTTTGCCCAATTACGGGAAAATTTGTCAGCGATGGTAAGACTCCCCTGCGCTGCTGATCGATTCATTGGCGAACATCTCAAAAGACTACAAAGTGGAACCAATTTGCTCGGCGCGCAAGTAAAGCACGTGAATCACCAAAGAACCCCTCATTCTCCTCCTCCCCAACACGACAAACCTGACAAGTCGACAGATGAGCCAACCCTTCTTCATGTACCTCGGACAAAAGCTCATCTTTTTGAAGATTCAGATTTAAAATCCTTCGAACCCTGGGGATGTAGGATTCGAGGTTGTGGTTGTTCGGGAAGATAACGAATCAACTACGCGAGGCAACAGTTTGCAAAACTAGAGATTTAGTTTATTGTCGTGAATGTGGTATGTACAGATGACGAGTCGGTAGTATGAATATATACAGGATGAGGTGGAGAGATGTCCACCGTGTGGCATGAGCCAGACGACTAATTATTATACCCGCGTCAGGTAAGAATTCGGATGCGAATACAATAGGTGCGAGCGAGAGGCATTTGATACTGGGCGCGTGACAGAGCGCGATGATGTCACCGATGTCCAGTCGTCTCTCAGCGTGTCGTATCCGTGCGTGTGTTACGCGTTGGTGTGTGTGTAGCATGACGCTACAGGGGGGGGGCTGAAAAACAAAGGGGTCTTTCGGCTTGGAAGTGAAAGTTCTGACGATGAAAGATCGAAAGGGGAGCGAGACGTCGAGGCTAGAGAGGTGAAGACTTCCGAATCTCCAATAAATGAAATTCATGGTCGTGATTCAGAATGTGCGGGTGACGATTTCCTGAATGAAGGGAGAATATTTGCTTACGAGTCTGAGAGACCAATCATGGAAGATAATGGAGGAGCTAAGGACCCTCGAGGTCCACGAAGAAGTGCAGTTTCTGGAGAGGATTGTCCGACGGTCGACGCTGAAGATCTGGAATGTTTCGCACCTCCTGTGAATAAAATTCATATCAGTGATTCAGAGGATTCTAGCAGTGATTGCCTAAATAAAGAGGGAAAGTTTAATTATGAAAGTGGGGGGCCAATCATCGAGGATGTTAAATTAGCTGAAAACACTCTAGATTCAGTGAGAAGTGAAGTTTTTGTAGCCAATAGTTCTGGGGTCCAAGTTTTCACACAAAAGTCACCTGAGAGAATGCCAAGAGAGCATGGGGTTGGCTCTTCGACTGTAACAGACCATCCAGATAATGCAAAATCTCCTTCAAATACGTGCGAATTGAGAGCAGAGGACAGTGGTGCTAATCATTTAGGAACCGTTAATGAACTTTTTACTGACATTCTCAAGAATGAAAACGTCTCAACGGGAATTGATTTCACGTCAGTAAGCCATTCACCTCTTTCCCATCCGATTTTCACAAGCACACATTTGGCCGAGCATTCATATGCAGCAGAAGAATTTAATGATCGTAAAATCTTGGAAGACATCACTAATTGGCATGGAGGTGCCAACCTGAAGCTGGATGATAAGGCAAGGCCATCAGCTGATAACGTGCTTCATGAAGGAGATATCATTACGATCATTGACTCCAGCGAGATATCTTCGCCAATTCGTTATTCTGATAGTAATCTCGCCAACAATCGGACGCAGAACTTATTGGTTGGGATTGAAACCTGTAAGAGGAAGGTGCCACAAACGAATCAACAGGATTGTCGACAAAACAAAAGGATA
Source organism: Diachasma alloeum (assembly GCF_001412515.2). Classification (NCBI taxonomy): domain Eukaryota; kingdom Metazoa; phylum Arthropoda; class Insecta; order Hymenoptera; family Braconidae; genus Diachasma; species Diachasma alloeum. Next base: position 58,706 of record NW_021680704.1, read on the forward strand.
AAAACTGAGAAGGATGGAATCAGAAAATTGAGGGGTCATTATTTCAGGGACCGTCAGGAACTCAAACTTCTAAACCAAAGATTGCAAAAAAATAAAAAAGGATTATTGTTTCTTAATGGTAACAAATATTGCAACCCACTAAAAATAAAAGTGGATGAGAAAGTCCAATGGAATTTCGATAAGGAAATTAAGAAGGAAAATTTACCAAAACAGTTGAGGGTGCGTGTGCACGACTCCTGTGGATTGGATTCCATCTTTCACATCCAACAATTTGCTGTGATGGACTATCCTGTATACGACTCATTTGCGAAAGATTCAAATAATGACACCTTGAAGCTTCTTCTTCGTTTTATGGGAGAAGGCCCAACAGTAGTAACGCAATTAGAACGACTAAAACTGCTGAACAAAGTCTATGATATCAAGCCGCCCACACTGCCTCTATATCCATATTACCTGAATGCACTCGACTTCATCGATAGTATTTGGTCACGCTTTCTTCATAATGAGTCAAGTGGTTACAGACATTTCGTATGTAATCAACCAGCGTGTGAAGCACAGCCTTTACAGGTTCTTATGATTCATGTAAACGAGAGGATCCTTCGTCGGAGCGGATATGAGGCTTTACAGAGTGCTCTTCAATATTATCCTATTATTCATAGGAAGAAATGTACAAAGTGTGGAGGTGTAGGTGAAGAGCATACGACATTAAACGCCTATATTTTCATATCCTTAGATGTGCGAGAAAGGAGTGATAAACGGATAACGATGCAGGGTAAATTGAATGCATTCCCTCATACTTTGCACTTGGAGAAGACTTACAGGTATAATTTTTTGTTTAATTGAAAATAACTAAGCATTCAGATACAGGCTGTGAGCTGATAAAATATCTATTGGCCTATTTCGAATTTGCAGACTCGTAGGGATAATTCATCACGAGCCAGGCCGGCTCCCTCCAGATCCGACACAACCACCAGAAGCAGGACATTTCTCAGCTTTTTGTCGACGGGCGACAGGGACCTGGATACATTGCGACGATATGAAGGATGCAATCAAATATAATTGCAAATCAAATCAACTAGTAAAGCCTTATGCAGCAATATAGATAAAAATAAGGCCCGGTCGCGCGCTTCGCGCGCTCCCTCTTTCGGGTATGACCGGTAGGGGTTGGTGGAATTGGATGTGACCCATTACGGGTCGCACCAATAACTTCCCGACCATTTGTTTTTTCTTTCATTAATTTTTTTATTATGTATTTATTCAATCTTTTTCTCACATTTCTCCGAGGAAATACCCATAGAAGACAAGAAAATCCGTGCGCGTGCTCGCACTCACACACACTCCCATGCACATACATCGCCGTATTCCGCATCGAGAAAAGATGTAATTTATCAGAAAAGTAAAATTGTTTCTTGAATGTATATCGATTTCGAAAAAAGCTAGTGAACTGCTGATTAAATGTCTTCCAGTATTCCATGATTTGTGCGTTATATCAAGATTCATCGTTTCTAACAAAAAAAACTTGAAATCGCATCGTTATGCACGGAGAAATGGTCTCGTTTACAAAAAAACGCTAATTTTCGACTTTTTTCCAAATGTTTTTTGGAAAAAACTGAAGAAACGCTGAGACGATCGTCTCCATAATCTAATCAGGTTCAAGTCACATGAAAATACAGCGATTAAAAAAAAAAAAAGTCAAATCGCATCGTTTGTTCAGGAGGAATCGTGGCACAAAATTTTTGTCACAGACGTACGCACACACATACACATATCCACACATACAGACAGGTACCTGAAAAGGGTCAGAAGTGGTTCCAAAGGTCATGAAACATGGAGAAATGCTTAAATTTCCACATTCGATTTTCGGGGTCATTACAATAACTTCCTCCCTTCGGGTCGGGAAGTTAATAAGTGAGGAAACGTGTGACACATAAGAACGGTTTGTATGACTTGGAATACAATAGGAGGGGATAGGATTTTTCTGAAGCGTTCATCAGTCTTATACTAGAGTATCATGTTTTTTTCAATTTCACCCTATTAAATCCGGAAAAATTCTCTGAAAAAACTCAACGCTTTCATTCGAAAATTACATAAAAATGCATTATCTATTATGAGGTCTATTCGTCTTTTTTTTATATTCGTATTTGATTTTCGCAGCAAAAGCACACCGGTCGGTGAAACGAAGAAATAAAGTGAAATAACGTCGCAGCAAGAGTCGAGAAGTCTACGTTGAACTCCGCCTCTCAGGAGCTTCAGAGGGAAACGAAGAATTTTGGGAATGCCCATGGCTCCAAGAGCTGACAAAAAATGCAGTCATCCACAACGCCCTCCCCATATCAATACCGGAGAGTATTGATGGTCATAGGATGTAAGTATTTTTTATAATAATTATATGGTTGATTCTGTCATTGAGGCCATGAAAAGCTTTACTGGCGTTTGTGTGTTGGCAGTCCGAAGCAAAGTCAAAGATTATAACAAAATTGCCAGAAAAGTTGTCTGCCACCGACTGACGAACTTTTTTTTTCGTTATCTAGTCCGTGATATGAGGCTTCATGCCCGTCTGAATGAAAATTTTTTTTTTGTAGATTACAGAGGTGTTTTCACTGTGATGAATATCTTCTACATGAGGAGAAATAGCAAAATTTTTATATCATTTTTTTAGCTCACATTTCGCTCTACAAAAAAAAATTCCATAGAATTTTTCTTAACTGTCCCCATTCACGAGGTATCCACCGACAACTGACCCTAGATGCGTAGTAATTATCCTAGTTTGCCGATTCACTACAAATTTTTAATTGAAAAAAATGCTCAATGGGCACATTATTCGAAATTCCTTGAAGTTTTTATTCTTTCTCAATTCGAATTTCATAATCATTCAATTTATTACTTTTAAACCTGAATAGACAATGGAGGAAAGGAAATCAAATGAAATGTTGATATTTAAGTATCATCAACAGTGTAGCTAACTGATAATGAGAGGAATATTTTTCTAATTGTGAATGCCGAATGATGCGACATAAGCTGCCATTAACGAGGCTTTCCGGGTAATAGGAAAGTCTTCAATGACAGTAATGATCCTAATCTAGTACTGGGTGCCTGAATTAATTGTTAACTTATTAATTTTTTTATAGAGATCACTATTACTGCATTATCGTTAACCTATCATTGTCTCATCATTTTCATCAAGTCTGCTTAATGATGGTTCCGTTTAGTTCTGCTCACGCTTGTTACAGTTAGTGGAGACGATATTCCAGGATTATTTGAGTAGCTCCAATAGATATTTACGAATTTTCATCGCCATTCTTTGTCGAAAATATTTATAGATGATTAAATTATGTTGATAATCAGTAACTTTAGGAAAACATATAATCGATTTTTCTTTCATTTTTTTTAATTCATCAACCTTCAGAAATATTTGAATTATCTCGATTACGAGTGATTTTNTGTAGATTACAGAGGTGTTTTCACTGTGATGAATATCTTCTACATGAGGAGAAATAGCAAAATTTTTATATCATTTTTTTAGCTCACATTTCGCTCTACAAAAAAAAATTCCATAGAATTTTTCTTAACTGTCCCCATTCACGAGGTATCCACCGACAACTGACCCTAGATGCGTAGTAATTATCCTAGTTTGCCGATTCACTACAAATTTTTAATTGAAAAAAATGCTCAATGGGCACATTATTCGAAATTCCTTGAAGTTTTTATTCTTTCTCAATTCGAATTTCATAATCATTCAATTTATTACTTTTAAACCTGAATAGACAATGGAGGAAAGGAAATCAAATGAAATGTTGATATTTAAGTATCATCAACAGTGTAGCTAACTGATAATGAGAGGAATATTTTTCTAATTGTGAATGCCGAATGATGCGACATAAGCTGCCATTAACGAGGCTTTCCGGGTAATAGGAAAGTCTTCAATGACAGTAATGATCCTAATCTAGTACTGGGTGCCTGAATTAATTGTTAACTTATTAATTTTTTTATAGAGATCACTATTACTGCATTATCGTTAACCTATCATTGTCTCATCATTTTCATCAAGTCTGCTTAATGATGGTTCCGTTTAGTTCTGCTCACGCTTGTTACAGTTAGTGGAGACGATATTCCAGGATTATTTGAGTAGCTCCAATAGATATTTACGAATTTTCATCGCCATTCTTTGTCGAAAATATTTATAGATGATTAAATTATGTCGATAATCAGTAACTTTAGGAAAACATATAATCGATTTTTCTTTCATTTTTTTTAATTCATCAACCTTCAGAAATATTTGAATTATCTCGATTACGAGTGATTTTAGAACAAAATGTCAGAAGACCTTTTTTATGAAAAATGTAATGACCTCCACAGAATGTACTTCGAGATTGTCTCTGAACCCTCTAATTTCGAAGATATTCCAAAAAACATGGGATAAAATTGTTTTAATTCCATTTCTTTTCATCAATTCCTTATGAATCTCAACGAACAATTCTGTATCACCTTACCGAAAAAAAAGCCTCTCCCCAAACTCCAAATTTCATGAAATCATTCGACTTTTCAGCTAAATTGGAGGGGTGGAGTTGGAGTAAAACAAATAACAGCAGAAAAAAAATTGACGAAGAAGTTTAAGCAGCAGAGACCTATGAACAAAATCAAAGGTTAGACCAAAAAGAAACTAACAATAGAAATTAATAGAAAAATCGGTACTTTATTTTGTAAATAAAATCATTTCATATCAAATGTTCTTTTTCATTATTCATTCAACATTAATATTTTACGCTACGAATCAATTATTATTTGTTGAATCTCGAGTATAACAGCATGATTGATAAACGATATTCGAAAATTATGGATCATGCATCGACTTTCAGAAGAGAAGTGGTGGGAAGTGATAGAACATTAAGAATTTTTTTATCCTGTTCAGTGTCCCAATGACGCTAGGAAAAAATGTCGAACGCACAAATTGTCGAATGAGAATGCGAAGGTGCCGCCATCTGGCGGCGATGCAGTGAAATGTTGTAGGATGGTAAAAAAGGGTTTTAAAGTAAAAAATGAGTAAATAAATATGAAAAAATCATTTTCGGGTGCAATTCATGATTTAAAACCCTTTTAATTAGTATTGGGCATTTTCGAGGATGCTCCGGATCCCCCCCCCCCACTACACCGCAGCTCGGGTTATAATTTTCCACCGGGAATAATCATGTTTCTGGAGTCTGGGATGCATCTCTTGTGAAATCCACGTGGTCACGATGACCTCTGGATATTTAAATCATCCCCAGGTCACTCTTAAACATTCTTTGAATGAATTCTCGGGGAATAAACATGTCCTTGGCAACTCTGGAGCATGTACTTTGAAATCCACGGGGTCCCGATGACCACTGGATTTTCAAACCACCCCCCAAGTCATTCTTACCCTTTTTCAATAATTCCATGGGGAATAAACGTGTCCTTGAAAACTCTGGAGCATGTACTTCGAAATCCCCGGGATCCCGATGACCACCGGATTCCCAAATCACGCCCCAAGTCCCTCTTACACATTTTTTGATTAATTCCTCTGGGGATAAATGTGTTTTTGGAATCTCTGGAGCATGTATTTCGAAATCCCCGGGGTCCCGATGACCACTGGATTTCCAAATGACGTACCAAGTCCCTCCTATACATCTTTTTAAATAATTCCTCGGGGAATGAACATGTTTTTGGAACCTCTGGAGCATGTATTTCGAAATCCCCTGGTTTCCGATGACCACTGGATTTCCAAATCACGCACCAAGTCCTTCTATCCATTTTTAAAATAATTCCTCGGGGAATAAACGTGTTTTTGGAATCTCTGGAGTATGTATTTCGAAATCCTTGGGGTTACGATGACCACTGGATTTACAAATCACGCACCAAGTCCTTCTTACATATTTTTTGATTAATTCCTCGGGGGATAAACGTATTTTTGGAATCTCTGGAGCATGTATTTCGAAATCCCCGGGGTCCCGATGACCACTGGATTTCCAAATGAGGCACCAAGTCCCTCCTATACATTTTTTAAATAATTCCTCGTGGAATGAACATGTTTTTGGAACCTCTGGAGTATGTATTTCAAAATCCTCGGGGTTCCGATGACCACTGGATTTCCAAACCACCCTCCAAGTCATTCGCACGCTTTTTTTCAATAATTCCACGGGGAATAAACGTGTTCTTGAAAACTCGCAAGCAATATTTCGAAATCCCCGGGATCCCGATGACCACCGGACTCCCAAATCACGCACCAAGTCCCTCTTACACATTTTTAAATTAATTCCTCGGGGAATAAACGTGTTTTTGGAACTTCTGGAGCATGTCTTTGAAAACCCATAGGGTCCCGATGACCATCGGATTTACGTTTATTTCCCGGGAAATTATTTAAAAAATGCATGAGAGGGACTTCGTGCATGGTTTGGAAATCCAGTGGTTATCGGAACCCCGGGGATTTTGAAATACATGCTTCAGAGGTTCCAAAAACATGTTCATTCCCCGAGGAATTATTTAAAAAATGTATAGGACGGACTTGGTGCGTCATTTGGAAATCCAGTGGTCATC
>NW_021680704.1:65459-65634 GCF_001412515.2 Diachasma alloeum
TCATCGGAACCCCAAGGATTTCGAAATACATACTCCAGAGGTTCCAAAAACATGTTCATTCCTCGAGGAATTATTTAAAAAATGTACAGGAGGGACTTGGTGCGTGATTGGGGAATCCGGTGGTCATCGGGATTCCGGGGATTTCGAAGTACATGCTCCAGAGTCTTCAAGGACA
>NW_021680704.1:66520-123450 GCF_001412515.2 Diachasma alloeum
TATCCACGATAACTCAAAAAATAATTGAGATAAAAACTTCAAACTTTGTATGATTATAGCGCCGTTGGTAACGAAGGCTGGTATTGTCGGTGGGCGAAATCGGCCCAGTAGTTCATGAGATATTTAACTTTATAATCGAAAATTCTTCCTTTAATATCTCAAAAACTACTGGACCAAATGCATTCTGCTTGCTCTCAAAATTTTCGTCTGAGTGGTGGCTATCGATGCAAATCAAAATATAGGTACCATTCAATTGAAAGTTTTCGAGATATTTCAATTTTTCTCTTTTTTTGAGATCAGATTCCTATTTTCGACTGTGAAGTGGTTTAGACTTCTATTAACGCTGTCAAATTCATCATTCATATCAGGTTGGTGTCTGGTTATTGAATTATATGATCCTGATCATGAATGTAACGCGTGGTCAAGACAGGCCCTGAACCGGACACCCGTGTGGGATCTTATACGGAGATCCTAGCTCCGACCTGATCCGGGGAACTACATCAGGTCCATGCTGAGTTAACTTATACGGTCCTAATTGAAAATGTAATGTGTTCAAGGGAGTTCGATCCATCACAGAAGTGGAATTGGATTTTGGAATGGAATAACTACGGATCCATTCGGAAGCATACTACCAATGGAATTGGTAGAAATTAAAAACGAGAGAAAGTAGTATCACAAAAAGCGACAGTAAAAAAGCTTCGGTAGAATAGGCTTCTACCTCTGCTTGTTTTACTTTAAAACCCTTTTTTACCATCCTACAACATTTCAGTGCATCGCCGCCAGATGGCGGCACCTTCGCATTCTCATTCGACAATTTGTGCGTTCGACATTTTTTCCTAGCGTCGTCCCAATTATTTTGTGTTATCAGGGGAAAAGAGCAAAAGATTTTTTCTGGGACGCTGTCCACATTGAGGATGCTCAAGGAGACAGATCTCCTAACCGAAACCAACCAGCAGGTAATTGATCTCAGTCCAGCGACCCTTAGGGGGGCCACTCCACCAATTGCGTCCTTATTCCCTCTGGTGTCTTCGCCTGTCTCTCCACCAAATTCAAACGATTGCAGATGCAGGGGACTTGCATGCAGGTGTGTCCCACCTTGAGACCGCCCTGATGAATTAAACCCAGAGTTAACACTGGGTTCATTATGGGTTCATGAAACTTTCGCAGACTTTTTTTCGTCCTTCACTGGGTTTTCCCTATAAACCAAGAGTTGACTCGAACTTAACTCTGGGTTTGATCGATCAGGGTGACTTTTCGAAGAGAGCAAAGTCCTCGGATTGTGTCTGGAATGTCGCCTTTGCGGTCTCAAAGGAGGACTTTTTCTTAATATACTGGACTTCGGGCTGAAAAAAATTGGAAAAAAATTAGGATCAAATCTTGTTAACAAAAACATTTCCAAACAGGACGATATTTCCTTTTGTCAATATTTCAAATAATGTTTTTTTTACATTTTCCTTCAAACCCAATAGTTTCAGAAATATTTGTAGAATAATTATTGAAAAAAAATCCTCATCTTATAAAAATTAACAGGTTAAATCTAAACAGGATTAGAAATAGGTTTAGGAGTTCTAAGCTAGTGTTTCATTCCTTTTGTTAAAATATATGAAAGACACAGCTTAAAAACAAAACCAAGAAGTGACATTTTTTGTATAGAATTTCACGTCTTTAAAAAAGGTTTTTTTAACATTTCCCTTTAAAACCAACAGTTTCAGAAAACTATTCACAATGATCAAATAGCTCATTACTTTTCTAAACTTTTCTGAAGGTTTGAATAATTTTCTTCACCTCATAAAAACTAACAGGATGAATTAATTTCCTAAGAACATTGTCAGGAGTCATGATCAGAAAATCCGGAGTGCACCCATAATTTTGGAGTCTCTCCATAGTTGCGTATGTCACCTAATCCTTTGTTTGACTGATCAACACAAGATCTAGGAGCAACTGGAATCGAAAATCTGAAAGACTGGCTTTTTTGTCTGAGCACTTTTGTGGCAGCCCATTTCGTCCACTGGAGAGCTTGAACGTCTCCTGGCAGTTATCTGGAACCCATTTGTTGTTGCCCAGCTGATNTAAACTTTTCTGAAGGTTTGAATAATTTTCTTCACCTCATAAAAACTAACAGGATGAATTAATTTCCTAAGAACATTGTCAGGAGTCATGATCAGAAAATCCGGAGTGCACCCATAATTTTGGAGTCTCTCCATAGTTGCGTATGTCACCTAATCCTTTGTTTGACTGATCAACACAAGATCTAGGAGCAACTGGAATCGAAAATCTGAAAGACTGGCTTTTTTGTCTGAGCACTTTTGTGGCAGCCCATTTCGTCCACTGGAGAGCTTGAACGTCTCCTGGCAGTTATCTGGAACCCATTTGTTGTTGCCCAGCTGATTATTTTCCTCCTCTTCATTTTTCGGAGATTTCGCCAGCTTTTTTAGTTTTGATTTTAGGGAATTGAGAGGGTTTTTTTTAGTATTTCATCTCCATGGATTTTCGTTTCCTGGTGGCTTTGGGCTTCTGATGCTTAGAGATTTCAGCAACGAAACACTCCGACACTGTCTGCCTCTCTATAAATCCTTTCATGTTTTATCAGGGGTCCAGTGATTTTGTTTTTCAATGTGGTCAATTTTTCATTCAACCGCTTACTCATAATTTTCAGGAGATTGTTGAAAGGTACGTGACAGGAGGACATTCAGGTTCAAAAGAGGGATATAACCTCACTTTTTTTATATGTAAATGAGGCAAGTGAGGGGAAGGGGAAGACTCGGTCACGTGATTCCTGAACAATAATACCTTTATTCCTTTTTTATTCATTTTCGATGCAATATTACATTTCCAAATGAAAAAAACATTCTCACTATTATTTCCAAATTGTTCTACATCAATTAAAATGAAATTTCATTATTTTCGGTCAATGTTTGCCAAGTATATGGTTCTACAGTTTTTCAATAATTACTGAATAACTATTTGTTTCCAAATTATGAAAAAGCGTTTCTAAATTTTTCCAAATCATTTCCTAATTATTACATTCATTATTTTTGAAAAATATGTAATTTGTTCGCCAAGTATACGGTGGTATAATACACAGCGTTAGCGGCCATAGAATGTCGTGACCTCTACAGGAATTTTATATCGTGACAAAATCTCACGGTGGTAGCCCCCAGTGACGATCATTTTCATTCAATTACTCGATCGCATTTTGTGTGCATATGTTGTTGCAATTCGGACCTAAAAATCTACATTTTCGTTGTCTTTAAAGCCCCTTATCTTATTTTCGACTATCAGAATTAGTGCTTCCAATTTTGATGCGAAGGTAAGACATAATTGAAAAGTGAATTGTAGCAATGCTATGAGAAGTTAAACTGGTTGCAACTTCAGATAAATAAATCGACTCCCATTTTTTCCAGATGTCGAATATACTCTTCGAAGGGTATAAATGCTCAAACCACCAAACAATGCTGGCTAAAATCGCGCACTATAAGCAAGCCACAGCGCAAAATTTTGTAGTTGGAGTATCCAAAACATTGGACAACAATGTCCAAAATGGAGTGAAGATTGACCGCAATGTTAAGGGGTACGGTCGCGATCTTCACTGGTACCAAGCGGAGTTCGTGTGCGTCTACAGTGTAAAGCACCAGAAAAAGACAGACCCAAGACGTTTTCCTTCTACACAGTAAGTGTAAGACCTTCGTGATTAAAGTTTCACGTGTTTGGAAATGAAGCATTGAACTGGAGAGCCAGTCATTTTCCGACAAAATGTCAAAATGCATTGTATGGTGAGGATCTGGATTCTACCGTGGTTGTGGGAGGTGTGATTAAGTTGATGTCGGGAAAACACTTAATAAAATTGGAGAGTTTCTTAAAATTTCACTGTCGTTTATTCACGGGTTTTAACCGCGCGTCTTGAACGTATTATACAATATTTACACGTTGATAGATGACTTAAATCGAATTACTGATTGTCTTTGGATTAATAAATGATAATTAATAAACGGTGATTTTACTGAATCTAAGCTGTTAAACTTCTCGGATTTAATTGATGAATATACTTGATGAATTAATACGATTACTGTACGTTGATTTACTAGAACACATCGGTGATTATACACTGCTTTCTAACTGCGATATTGAACTCTAATTGACTATAACTCGATAGAACCTTAATAATGTTGATTAATACTCGTTAATATAACTATTCGGTGAATTACTACACGTTGAATTACTCGTTGAGTTCTACTTGATACTTGTGGACTAGTTGAGAGACTACTAGTTAGTTGATGTGAACTCGTTGGAATACGAATGGATACTGAATTTTGGGGGGTATTGAGCGTCTTTGCGTTGTCCTGACCGTTGACCGAAGGGCCTCGAATTGTCTCGTGGATTGCCGAAGGGAATCAGCATTAACTGTCGTGTAACATTTCATGTAAAATTGATGCGTTTCAAACATACATTTTTTGTGCTGCAAAAATTCCCCTCGAAGAAGGTGTTTTGACATTTTTTGTAAAGTTGCTCATTATTGAAATAATTCAGTAGTGAAGTGGTAAACCGGGTTAAGTCGATTTTGACTTTTGGCCAGTTTTTGATCCATATCTCGGAATCTAAGAGAGATTGTAAAATTTTTCCCATCATTTTATAACCCTCAATTGGCTCTACAAAAAAGGTGGTGACAAAAATTTTTCTTTCTGTTTTAGATTCTGAGATATTCGTCACTAGCTCCAGCGGCCCGATCTTCACCACCCCAATATCCACCAGCACCTACCCCGTCGTCATCTGCTACACTGGTAGCCTCAAATGTTTCCTCTCCTGCAAAGCAGAGAGAGAGAGAGAGCCAAACGGCAGATGACGACGAGCTCAGTGTGCCCACCACAGAGGGTAAGGTGTCATCCACCCTAACAGTGCTCATGGCCCCAGCTCCACCAGCCCAATCTTCACCAGCCCAATATCCACCAGCACCTACCCCGTCGTCATCTACTACATTGGTAGCCTCAAATGTTTCCTCTCCTGCAAAGCAGAGAGAGAGAGAGAGCCAGACAGCAGATGACGACGAGCTCAGTGTGCCCACCACGGAGGGTAAGGTGTCATCCACCCCATCAGTGCTCATGGCCCCAGCTACATCAGACCCATCAACACCACCACCACCTATTCTGTCGCCATCTGCTACTTTGGCAAAGCAGGGAGAGAGCCAAAGGACAGAGGATGACGAACACAGTGTGCCCACCACGGAGCGTATGCTGTCATCCACCCTATCAGTGTTCGTGGCCCCAGCTACACCAGCTCCATCGACATCACCACCATCACCTATTATGTCACCATCTACTACATTAGTAGCCCCAGATGTTTCCTTGTCTTCAAAGCAGGGTAATGAGTAAACAACATCTGAGATTGAAACTTTTTGAGAAATTGGTGAGTTTCTCGAGCTGTATCAACTTCCGGTATGTTGAAAACATTCATCTTCATCATCATTTTGTATTGAGGTGGTTTAGCATGTGTTACCTATGGTCGGTAGGGGAGAGAGAGCGCTCAGCGCTATTGTATCAACTAGGAGGTACAGAGTTAAGTTAGTTGAGTCTAGACTGCAGACAAGAGCAGTCATCTTTATATTGTTCTTTGAAATAAATCGTTAATACTACTAAAACAAAGCATTATTCACTTTCTCAATTATTAAATCTGCAACAATAGGTTATGGGCCCAGGTACCCTAGCTGAGCAACATTGTGAGAAAGTAAGGAGGTTTTTATCGAAATAAAAATCCTGGTCGTCACGTGTGACCCTATTGTATCCTGCGGCAGCCATTGTTCCAAGAGTCAGTTAGAGTCGTTAAAAATGGCGGGTGACGAGATATCGGCGAGAAACATCAAGAAATTCAATGGAACGAATTTCCAAGGGTGGAAGTTCCAACTAAATACTTTGTTGGTCGCTCATGGTATACAGGACATATTAATCGGTGAAAGAAGAATGCCGGGTGATAATGAGAGTAGTGAAGCAAAGAAACTATGGATAAAAGAATGCACGTGCAATGTTTCTGATTTCCTCGTCCATCGAGTACGAGCAGTTGGAATCGTTATTAGTGTGTGTAACAGCAAAGGACATGTGGGACAAGTTATCTCGAATTCACGAACAAAAGTCTGCGTCTAATAAATTAATGTTAACACAGAAGTTTCACGAGTATCGAATGTCTCCTGGAGACTCGATAGTACAACATATTGCAAAAGTACAGAATATGGCTACAGGTTTGCTGGATGTGGGTGACACTGTGTCGGACACGACAATAATGGCAAAAGTGCTTGCGAGTTTGTCGTCGAAGTACGCAACGTTCCAGACAGCGTGGGATAGTGTTGATCCAACCCGACAGACAATTGAGAATTTACAAGAAAGACTTATTCGTGAGGAGGCCCGATTAACACAGGATGATGAGGTTCCTGGAGCTTTTGCAGCATTTAAGAAAAATGAGCAAGCAAAGAAGAAAACATCACATGAATCGGAAAAGCCAAGAGATGCCAGGAACATCAAGTGTTTTAAGTGTAAAGAGAAGGGACATTATGTCAGAGATTGTTCAAAGAAGCAGGAAACGAACGGCCAAAGCAAACGAAATTCCTTCAAGAGTGGAACACAGTGGTCGTCTGATTGTGCGTTCATTGCTGAGAAGCCAAAGAGAGAACCCGACAAGGTCGGTAAAAGGAATCTAGCTGAACCACCGGTCACGGTTAAACAAGAAGTGCTCAACGCTGGTAAAGCGCATGTCTAGATTACTGACAGCGGACCATCGAGACGCATTACACATCATCGTGAATGGCTTACAGATTATCGAGAGTCAACAGATGGCGGGACAATTTCTCTGGGTGATAACAAACAGTGTCAAATTGTTGGTGAAGGAACTGTTTTGATTGAGAAATACGTTGATGGCGCTTGGAATCAATCACGAATCGAGAATGTTCTTTATGTACCACAAATGAAAAAAAAATCTTTTTTCGGTTGGAGTATGCACGTCACGTGGTTATGAAGTTGTTTTTCGGGAAAATCATGTGACAATGAGTGATGGTGACAAAGTGTTAGCATGTGCATTAAAGCAAGAGAATGAAATTTACCGATTATTGTTCAGAGTGAGAAATATACGTGTTGATGTCCAAGTAAATGTGTTAGAAGAAAATTTACAAAAGTGGCATGAAAGACTCGGACATGTGAATGATCGTAAATTGCATGAGCTGGTGGAAAGAGGTCTTGTGGATGGAATTGAGTTGTCGGACAAGCGTAGTGTGTTTTGTGAGCCCTGTCAAATTGATAAGTCACACAGGCTTAAATTTGAGAAAGAGCGTACACGAGCATCCACAGCACCTGGTGAAGTGTTCCACACCGATGTGTGCGGACCAATGTCTGTAGAAACTTCAGGAGGTTCACGATTTTTCTTGACATTCAAAGACGATGCAACCAGCTTTCGGTCTATATATTTTCTGAAACACAAAAGTGATGTGTACGAAAAGTTTAAAGTGTTTGACAAATTGGTTGAGAATAAATTTGGAAGACCAATGAAAGTGTTGAGGTCCGATAATGGACGAGAGTTTCGAAACAAAGCCATGGACAGTTATCTTGAATCGCGAGGAATACAGCGGGAGTACTCAGCATCGTACACGCCAGAACAAAACGGCATAGCCGAGGGTGACAACAGAACGATTGTCGAGAGCGCAAGGACTATGATACATGCAAAGAGTCTTCCATTAACTCTGTGGGCTGAAGCTTCGAATACAGCAGTGTATCTAATGAATAGATTGGGATCATCGAGTGCACGAGGCGACGTGACACCCTATGAGCTTTGGGTGGGCAAGAAACCTGACTTGACTCATTTGCGTATCTTTGGGTCTGAAGCGTATGCTAATGTACCGTAGCAGTTCACAGCAAAGTTTGACCCGAGAGATAAGAAGCTGCTGCTTGTAGGATACGATGGTGACTCGACGAATTATCGTGTCTATGATCCAGTGACGAAGAAAGTATCGGTCACACGCAACGTGGTGTTCAATGAGACAGTCGGAAAAATGACAACTTCAGTTGACAACATTGAAAACGATGAAGAGGACGAGTTATTGCTACCAAAGGTCAGACGAGAGGAACCAGTGAATGAGAACAATGATGTTGGAGCAAACGTGGACGATGTTCTGCAGCCGGCTGTTGATCAAGGAGGAGAGGTACCGGAAGAACTGGTCGTTCAGGCGCAACCTGTTGTTGACAGACATAACTAGAGGAATCGTCAAAACTTGCAAAGACCTGCTCATTATGAATCCAATGTAGCAGAATACAGTGTACCTCTCACGTTTGAAGAAGCTATGGGAAGCACTGATGCTAGTAATTGGATTGAGGCAATAGAAAATGAGTTAAAAGCACATCAAGAGAATGGAACTTGGTCAATAGTTGAACGGCAACCTAATATGAGAGTTATAGATTCTAAATGGGTGTTCAAGTTGATGAGAGACACACAAGGCAATGTGTACAGGTACAAGGCACGACTGTGTGCTCGTGGATTTTTGCAAAAGCAAGGAATGGACTTCATGGTAACTTTCGCACCAGTCGTGAGACACGACTCCTTGAGGATACTACTTGCGATTGTTGCTGCAGAGGATCTCGAGCTGGCTCAGTTTGACGTACAGACGGCATTCCTGCATGGTAGACTGGAGGAGGAAATCTTCATGGAAGTGCCTGAAGGTCTCAGTGTCAATGGTTCAAGTGAAAGTGTGCAGAAAAATGTCGTGTGTTGTCTAGAAAAATCCTTGTATGGACTTAAGCAAGCTCCAAGGTGTTGGAACAAAAAGTTCAGTGAGTTTCTGAAAGAGTTTAATTTTAAAGAAACCGAAGCAGACAAATGTATCTTTGTAGGAAGAGTCAATGGTTCAGTTGTATATCTAGCCTTGTTTGTAGATGACGGATTAATTGCATCAAAGTCTCAAGAAATAATTGAAATTGTAATCAAACATCTGAACAGCGCATTCAATATTACTATTGGCGATTCAAGTATGTTTGTGGGTATGCAAATTGAGCGTGACAGAGCAAGAAAGTCTGTGTTCTTGCATCAGAATGCCTATGTACGAAGAGTGATTGACAAATTTGGGATGAGTAGTGCAAAATCGGTTAGTGTACCTTCAGACCCTCATACGATATTGTATCCTGTAGTTGAGGGTGAAGAAAAGTCTGAAAGTGTACCGTGCAGGGAAGCAGTGGGGTCATTAATGTTTCTTGCTGTCGTGTCGCGGCCCGACATTGCATTTGCGGTAAATTCTGTTAGCAAATATCTCAATAATCACAATGATGATCACTGGCAAGTAGTAAAGCGAATATTTGCATACTTGATTGGTACGAGTAAACACGGTATTGAGTATTGTGGTGGTGGAAGAAAGTCTGAGTTAGTTGGTTATTCTGATGCTGATTACGCAGGTGACATGGGGACGAGAAGGTCAACGACAGTGTATTTGTTTGAGCTCGCGAACGATCCCGTTACTTGGTCTAGTCAAAGACAAAAATTAGTTACACTAAGTACTACTGAGTCCGAGTATGTAGCAGCATCAGCAGCGGCCCGAGAGGCAGTTTGGCTAAGAAAATTGTTGAGTGATATGGGATATTCATGTGTTGAGCCCACTGTGATTTTTATTGATAATCAAAGTGCAATAAGATTGGCTAAAAATGCAGAATTCCACAAACGCACTAAACACATCGATATCCGCAACCATTATATTCGAGAGAAAGTTGAAGCTAAAGAGATAATTGTTAAATATGTATCTTCTGAGACACAAAAGGCTGATTTTTACCAAAGCGTTGAAAAAGGATCGTTTCGGAATGATGTGTGCCAGTCTGGGTGTTACGGAGTATGCAACACGCTTAAATGGTGGAAGTATTGAGGTGGTTTAGCGCGTGTTACCTATGGTCTGTAGGGGAGAGAGAGTGCTCAGCGCTGTTGTATCAACTAGAAGGTACAGAGTTGAGTTAGTTGAGTCTAGACTGCAGACAAGAGCAGTCATCTTTATATTGTTCTTTGAAATAAATCGTTAATACTACTAAAACAAAGCATTATTCACTTTCTCAATTATTAAATCTGCAACAATATTTTGTGATGCCCATAGTCTTCTTATTCCTGCTATTCATTCGTTTATGATGATTAGGAAATACATTTGTACTAGTCCGGAGAGTGCTGCCCGGAGTAAGCAAGGCTGATGACATGGAGAGAATAGTCGCGATCATAGAATAGTCGAGAGTAGACGTAAAGAGAAAGATTCATTTGTAAAACAGTCTTATAATAAACAATTATTCAGTATATCTACTTTATTTATAACAACAATGATAAATTTACAATTTTACAAATTATTACTCTGTTACAGATTTCTCTTTTCGATGATGAATATAGCTCCAGAACTCTTAGCGATATGTTAAAAAATGATTGTAATTTCGAGTCATCTGCAACTCATCAGAACGAGGAAGTAGTGGATATAGTACCTGACTAATCTTCTGTTAGTAGAAGCTGTAGCACTAATAATAATAGTAGTAGTAGCAGCAATAGAAGGACCTCGAGTGAACATACTGGCATGACCAACAGTGATGACGATGCGTAGATCCTAAATCCAAATGAGGAACAGAAAGGCCATGAAGATGATGGTGATGATGATGATTGTTCTCCGAAGGCAAAAAGGAGGAGAATGCAATCAAATGCATTCACTGACAAATCACTCAAGGAACAATTAGAGATACTCTTGTATTGGGTGCTGAAAAGAGAAAAAGTTCGTGAAATATTGCTCTCCGAGTTATCGACAGGGCGGAAATTATGAATTTGCGAACTGGAATGGGATCCTGATCAGCTGCCTCAACCACTGATGACCGCCGAAATTGAACTGTTATAGCCGTACTGTTACCAGAACGCATTCAAATCTTTGCAGAAAGCTTTAAAATCTCCACTACAGACAAACGGCTATTTTTGCGATGACTGTTTTATGAGCATGCTTAATATGGAGGCAATATTGTGCGAGGCGTGTTTATTTTGCCACCACTATGAGTGTCAGGACATAAACACATCAAATATACCAGCTGGAGATTACTTTTGTAAAGTGTGCAGATCTCAGGACGATAGCTGAATTGTGTGACATTTGATATTTGTTTCTCAACTCCATTTTCATCTCCTTTTAAGATAAATATGTATCGAGCTTCACCATAGACCTGTTTGTTTGATTTTTGTATATTTTCCACACGTTCGTCTCAAAATATTTTTTTGCCCAATTTCAATAGCTTTGTTGGTAGTTTTAATTGTTCCTAGATTAATAGCTATTGAATTCAAACGAGTGAATCTCGTATTCTGGTCCATGCGTGCGATTTTGGCACAGACGACATGTTCTCAATGCAATTTCGCAGACAGCATACAACAAGATCACATAATCACAAAAGTGTAGACGGCATTACGTTAGTGAGCGTAGACGCCATGCCGTCTGTGCTTTCCCGTGTTTTTTTCGCATATGGTAAATCTACAGACGGCATACGTGAACTGAACAGAACACAGACGATAAAAAAACGCGTGTGAAGTTGTCCTATCATTCGGTATATTGGTTATCTTTCATGCTTTTCAGGTATGCCGTCTGAGCTCACATACTTGGCTATCTTGGCAATAGAATATGCGAAAAAAAATCGAGTTTCCAATAGAATTGTAATAGAATGCCAATAGAATTTCCTATAGCGAATGCGCTAGAATTTTCTATTATATTTTTTCATACGTGATGACCTGGTATCCAGCAAATTTTGTATGTATATAAACGGTATAGACCCAGTGCGTTCTCGCAGATGGCATTCCAGGAATTTGGATGAGTACAGACGGTTTCACACAGAAGCGCGATCACGCCGTCTGAGCTACTCAAACCTCAGAAAATAAAATTTACATTTCGAATGAAAACGTAAAAAACGCTTTACTACGCCGTAAATGAAAAACAAATGGGAAAAGCACGCAGGGCAAAATGGACCTCTGACCATAAGGGTCAAATAAGTAATTATTTCAAAGCGTCTCAAAATTGGGATGTCTAAACGAGGCAGTGCGGATAGTTCAGGGGTTTGGATGCGATTTCGCCCTTGGATGCGATCGCAGACGAGATTCCAGGGGGTTAAAAGAGTATAGACGGTATGGGCAGAGATTGTATGAGGCATACTAGTTTGCTCGGACATACCGTCTGATATCAAAAAATGAAATAGTCTCCAAAGATGAGTCCAATGGCACCGCGACGCTATCTAATAATGGAACTGAACTGAAGAAACTACCCAACCTTGAGAACCGACTTCACAAGTCCACGAAGCAGCTCGGAATTCATAATTCGTTGAAACGTAGAATATAGATCACGTCCTATCGTATTATTCGCTTGATTCTGGAGTGAAAGGCACCATGATAAATATATTGATATAACGTCGATGTTCCAAATCGTTCAAAATAAATGTATTCCTGGCTTTTGAAAAGTTACATCCCGAAGAATAATCAATGAGTAGGTCAAACGAAATCAAATTATAATCTAATAAAAGAACAAAAATCTGAAGTTAGATGATGAAAACAAAAATTGAACCAATGTAAAGTTCAACTTTTGTTGAAACCCGCTGCCATACAGTGAAAAAAATATACACGAATGCGATATATTTTACACCAGCATAATGTAGATGAGGTATTCCATACCAAATGAGTCAACGGCTCACCCTCACCCTTTTGGGAATTGATCTCGATTTTTTCTACGATTGGGGGGCTAGAAAAACCATCTCTCAATTTTTCCAGATTTTTTCGACAGCCCATTTCGGAGATATGATTTTTTAAATTGTTTTTTCATTTTTTTTTTCAATAACTCGAGTTCAGCTGATTTTAATTTATGACGGCTCACAATTTTCCATTTTCTACCATCTATAAGAAGATTTCGGGTAATTTTTTTTTCAATCCCTAGGTGCTCATAATACCGAATTGAAGAAAAAAATTTAAAAACTTGAATTTTAAAAATTATGTCATCTTGCATTTTTCTCATCTTTTTTTTCTGTAAATCTGATAATCAAAATGAGTATTCTGAGCCGTCATACAAGTTGGGTTTCGTCCAGGATCTATCTTATTTTTATTTTGTTCTTCTCGAAATTCCACAAATTTGGTCAAAACACCCCAAAACGACTTCGATTATGTATCCAAAAAATATGTAACATATAAGTATACATTTAAATCCACTTTATACTGTTTATAATCGGAGTCAATCAACGCCATTTCGGCGTATTTTGACCAAATTCGTGGAACTTCGGGAAGAAAAAATTGAAAATAAAATAGATCTAGGACGAAACCCAACTTGGATGATGGCTCAAAATACTTGTTCTGATTATAAGAGTTACTGAAAAAAGATGAGAAAAATAAAACGTGACATAATTTTGAAAATTCAAGTTTTATACTTAGGAGTTGAAAAAAAATTACTCAAAATATTCTTATAGATGGTACAAAATCTAAAATTTTGACGTGTAATAAATCAAAATCGGATGAATTGAATTGGAGTTATTAAAAAAAATGATAAAGGGACAAAAAAATCATATCTTCGAAATGACCTGTTAAAAAAATCTAAAAAAAATTGAGATATTTTTTCTAGTCCCCCAATTGTAGAAAAAATCGAGATAATTTTCCAAGAGGGTGAGGGTCAGCCATTGACTCATTTGACATGGAATACCTCATGCATGATCGTAAACCGAGTATAAAATATTCTTTTTTTTTTTTTTTTATATTTCGGCCCTTTCTGCCTTCTGATTGGCTAATCGGCCCTATCCAACCCTATGCATGCGGCTGTGGATTCTACACTGCACCGTATTCGCACTCCTATAGAACATAGGAGTAGCATGGGAAACCACAGGAAACCCATGCCGGTACAAGCGGTCACTATATTAGCGACCTCCCGCTCGCCGGAGCCTCCGGTTGAAAAACTCGGTTCCACGGGGAATCGAACCCACAACCTTTCGCACACTAGGCTTGCACCTAGCCGCTTCGGCCACCGACGTCGGTATAAAATATTCTTGATTCGATTATAAAATATACCTGATTAAAGAATGGTATATACTCTAGCCAAGAATAATATACCAGAATCCAGTATAAAATATGCCCCATTCGGGAATATTTTTTTCCGTACGACACATACAAAAGTGCGAAATGCGAAATTCCGTTTGCGACAAATGTTACAGGCTAAACTAATGGCAAGGTGTCGCATGTGTAGAAAACGTAATTCCACACCGAGTACTCCACACGATTTTATGTTTCGACGTTCAAAAAACAAGGTTTTTTGGCGTAGTCACATAAAGTTTATTGTAAGTAACCCAACAAGAATCAATGTTGGTATTCACCAATAAAAAACAAAAACATAAAATTTGTATCATGAAAGTTGAAAAAAACCCTTGAATAACCCACTTCACACTCAAATGACACCCATCACAGACTGAATCGAGAAATATCAAGGCACGATCCAAATACGCCCACCATTCTGGAAAATCTGATAACCATATCCGTGGAAAAACATGTGGAAATGCCAGTTGCAGAGATTTAACACTCTAATCTGATTATTGTTTCTACTTGTTTTCTCGTCGTGGGAGTGGGGAGAGCCGAATCCCACGCTACACGGGGACCGTGAGAAAAAGCTTAGTCAGGTAAGATGGTTAACTCTAATAGCTTTGTACTTGATCTATTTTCATCGTATCCTTTGAATAGTTTCACTCTCATTATTATTCGCAATGCGAAACATTTAATTCCTTGTTCTATTTGAGCTATATGATATTAACGTCTAACTGGAGGTTGTCGTTTTCCTAGTTTTTTTGTCGTTAGTCCAAACTAGTAGGACTTTCTGTATATCAAATGTAAATATAAGGCTCAAGCTTCGTATGCCAAATTACGTTGAAAATTTGCAGGCTGTAAATGTTATGTACTGTTCAATTGGTGGACCGCGATCGAACCGCGTGAAGAGAGGGTTTCGGAAGCGTAATATAAAATAGTTTATATCATATACACGAAAACTCTAAACGTAAATGACGCTTTGCTAAGTGTAATTTACTTAACGCCAATATGATGCCTGGTGGCTTGTTCCATCATGAAAATGGGAATTTGCGCATAAAAATGAGAAGACTATATCACTTTTGTCAGGAAATACTTTGTGGATCTAACGATGAAATCCATTATCTTGGGATTTTTCAATGCAAAAAATCTCGAATTCTAGTTGAATGGATTTCTCATTTATCAACATTAGTAGAATGTAAAACAACCGAGAAAAATAGATGAATGTTAGTATCAACTGTCATAACAGTTGGTACTAACATTCATCTATTTTTTTCAGTATCAACTGTTATAACAGGTGATACTAACATTCATCTATTTTTTTCGGTTGTTTTACGTTCTACTAATGTTGATAAATTAGAAATCCAGTCAACTAGAATTCGAGATTTTTTGCATTGAAAAATCCCAAGATAGTGGATTTCATCGTTAGGTCCACAAAGTAAAAATGTGAGTACTTGGCTGAAAGGCCCCCGAACGATGTCCAGTTGCAAGTTCCTTGGAACTTGCAACAAATTTCATTAAATTTCTTCCCTCTTTCTTTCGTTTCTTTCTATCCCATCACGGTATAGTTGCAACGCTTTCCCCTATTCTCTTTCTCGAGTACTCGAACGCTACCCCCAGGTGCGGCCGTCTTATCGCTTTCTTTTCGCCTTCTTACCTAAACACAAAGGCCAGAATGGTTTTATCCGAAAGTGTATTATCGATTCTTTCTCACTTTTCCATGAACTTGTGACGAAAATTGCAAAATTCGTAAAATCGGGTGACGATCTTGTCAGGCTGTCGTTACAAGCAATAAGAGAACCTGTTTCCTGTGTTGGAATGCACATCTTAACATACATAAAATATGTATATAATATATAAAACTCTGCAATAGAATGTTCCGTGATCGAAAAATTCAGAATACCCTTCCATAATGGTTTCACAACCTTCAATATAACGTGTCGAACAATTCAGAAATGATGGCGTTATCTAAGTTTTGAGAGAATGAAGAATGCGTATTCTTGAAGATGTTGGCTATTTCGAGCACGCTCCACGATAATTAGAATTCAAATCCGAAGGAGAGAATGCGATGATCGTTATTCTGCAAACTGCCGCGAGAAAGGTGTCTCTAGCACAATGATGAAAATCATCCTAATTATTTTCATTCACCTATTGAGCCTAGGACTTCTAAATGGAGAGGTGAGTAAACGTTAAGTCATAGTTAATAATATATAATTGCAAGTATTGAACAAAATCATTTCGATTCAATGATAAATTTAGTTTTTTTTGTTGCACATCCAATCGATTTCGATTTTCAGTTCCATTGCGAATATCACAATTAGCCTGCAGAGGCAAACAAATACAATCACCCACTAAACTGAATTTATTATATAGTCGAATGTGAACGGGACTTTAACTAATGATGCAAATGAGACAACAGCAGTTGCGAATGGAACGACAATTGAAACCACGACAATATTAAATAATGAAACTGAAGCCATAGATCTTGTAAACGGATCAACAATTGAGACCACGACATTGGTGAATAATGAAACTGAGACAGCACAACGTGCAAATGAAATAACCATTGAGATCACGACATTATTAAATAATGGAACTGAGACTGCGGAACTTGCGAATGGAACGACAATTGAGACCACGACATTAGTAAAAAATGAAATTGAAACGACCGAACGTGTAAATGAAACACCAATTGACACCACCCCATTTTTGAATAATGAAACTAAATCTACAAAACTTGTTCCTAATGAAATAACAACTGAGACCCCGAAATTATCGAATAATAAAACTGGATCTACAACAGTTGTTGGGAAGGAAACGACAATTGAGACCGCAACAGTATTGAACAATGAAACTGATACTACACTACTTGCGAATGAAACGACAAATGAGACAACAACATTATTAAATAATGAAACTAAATCTACAACACTTGTTGTGAATAAAACGACAACTGAGACAACAACATTATTAAATAATGTAACTGGGACTACGGAACTTGCAAATGGAACGACAATTGACACCACGATATTTTTTAATAATGAAACTGAATCTACAACACTTGCGGCTAATGAAATGACAACTGAGACCATGACATTATCGAATAATGGAACTGAATCTAAAACAGTTGGGAAGGCAACGACAACTGAGACAACGACATTATTAAATAATGGAACTGAGAATGCGGAACTTGTGAATGGAACGACAATTGAGACCACAACAGTATTGAACAATGAAACTGAGACTACAGTAGTTGTGAATAGAACGACAGTTGAAACCACGACATTTTCGAATAATCAAACTGAATCTACAACAGTTGCGGCTAATGAAATGACAACTGAGACCACGACATTATCGAATAATGAAATTGAATCTACAACACTTGTTGTGAATGAAACGATAACTGAGACAACAACATTATTAAATAATGGAACTGAGACTACGGAACTTGCGAATGGAACGACAGTTGAGACCACAACATTAGTAAAAAATGAAACTGCAACCACTGGCCTTATTAATGAAACGACAGTTGAAACCACGATATTTTTGAATAATGAAACTGAATGTACAACAGTTGCGGCTAATGAAATGACAACTGAGACCACGACATTATCGAATAATGAAATTGAATCTACAACAGTTGTTGGGAAGGCCACGACAACTAAGACAACGACATTATTAATTAATGGAACTGAGACTGCGGAACTTGTAAATGAAACGACAATTGAGACCACAACAGTATTGAACAATGAAACTGATACTACACTACTTCCGAATGAAACGACAGTTGAAACCACAACATTTTTTAATAATGAAACTGAATCTACAACACTTACTGTGAATGAAACGACAACTGAGACAACATTATTAAATAATGTAACTGAGACTACGGAGCTTGCAAATGGAACGACAATTGACACCACGATATTTTTTGATAATGAAACTGAATCTACAACACTTGCGGCTAATCAAAAGACAACTGAGACCACGACATTATCGAATAATGGAACTGAATCTAAAACAGTTGTTGGGAAGGCAACGACAACTGAGACAACGACATTATTAAATAATGGAACTGAGACTACGGAACTTGTGAATGAAACGACAATTGAGACCACAATAGTATTGAACAATGAAACTGAGACTACAGTAGTTGTGAATAGAACGACAGTTGAAACCACGACATTTTTGAATAATCAAATTGAATCTACAACAGTTGCGGCTAATGAAATGACAACTGAGACCACGACATTATCGAATAATGAAATTGAATCTACAACACTTGTTGTGAATGAAACGACAACTGAGACAACAACATTATTAAATAATGGAACTGAGACTACGGAACTTGCGAATGGAACGACAGTTGAGACCACAACATTAGTAAAAAATGAAACTGCGACCACTGGCCTTATTAATGAAACGACAGTTGAAACCACGATATTTTTGAATAATGAAACTGAATCTACAACAGTTGCGGCTAATGAAATGACAACTGAGACCACGACATTATCGAATAATGAAACTGAATCTACAACAGTTGTTGGGAAGGCAACGACAACTGAGACAACGACATTATTAACTAATGGAACTGAGACTACGGAACTTGTAAATGAAACGACAATTGAGACCACAACAGTATTGAACAATGAAACTGATACTACACTACTTACGAATGAAACGACAACTGAGACAACAACATTATTAAATAATGTAACTGAGACTACGGAGCTTGCAAATGTAACGACAATTGAGACCACGACATTAGTAAAAAATGAAACTGCAACCACTGACCTTGTAAATAAAACGACAATTGAGACCACGACATTTTTGAATAATCAAACTGAATCTATGACACTTGTTGCAAATGGAATGACAACTGGGACTACGACATTATCGAATAATGAAACTGAATCTACAACAGTTGTTGGGAAGGCAACGACAACTGAGACAACGACATTATTAAATAATGGAACTGAGACTACGGAACTTGTAAATGAAACGACAATTGAGACTACAACAGTATTGAATAATGAAGCTGAGACTACAACACTTGTTGCTACTGAAACGACAACTGAGACAACAACATTATTAAATAATGGAACTGAGACTACGGAACTTGTAAATGAAACGACAATTGAGACTACAACAGTATTGAATAATGAAGCTGAGACTACAACACTTGTTGCTACTGAAACGACAACTGAGACAACAACATTATTAAATAATGGAACTGAGACTACGGAACTTGCAAATGGAACGACAGTTGAGACCACAACATTAGTAAAAAATGAAATTGCAACCACTGCCCTGACAACACTTGCGGCTAATGAAATGACAATTGAGACCACAACAGTATTGAATAATGAAACTGAATCTACAACACTTGTTGCTACTGAAACGACAACTGATCCCACCACATTATCGAATAATGATACTGAATCTACAATACTTATTGCGAATGAAACGACAATTGACACCACGACATTTTTGAATAATGACACTGAACCTACGACACTTGTTGCTACTGAAACGACAACTGATCCCACGACATTATCGAATAATGAAACTGAATCTACAATACCTATTGCGAATGAAACGACAATTGACACCACGACATTTTTGAATAATGACACTGAACCTACGACACTTGTTGCTACTGAAACGACAACTGATCCCACGACATTATCGAATAATGAAACTGAATCTACAATACCTATTGCGAATGAAACGACAATTGACACCACGACATTTTTGAATAATGACACTGAACCTACGACACTTGTTGCTACTGAAACGACAACTGATCCCACGACATTATCGAATAATGAAACTGAATCTACAATACCTATTGCGAATGAAACGACAATTGACACCACGACATTTTTGAATAATGACACTGAATCTACAACACTTGTTGCTAATGAAACGATAACTGAGACCACGACATTATCGAATAATGAATCTGAATCTATAACACTTGTTGTGAATGAAACGACAATTGAGACAACAACATTATTAAATAATGGAACTGAGACTACGGAACTTGCAAATGGAACGACAATTGAGACCACGACATTAGTAAAAAATGAAATTGAAACCACAGAACTTGTAAATGAAACGACAATTGATATCCCGACATTTTTAAATACTGAAACTGAATCTCCAATACTTGCGGCTAATGAAATGACAACTGAGACCACGACATTATCGAATAATGAAACTGAATCTACAACAGTTGTTGGGAAGGCAACGACATTATTAAATAATGGAACTGAGACTACGGAACGTGTAAATGAAATGACAATTGAGACCACAACAGTGTTGAACAATGAAACTGAATCTACAACACTTGTTGTGAATGAAACGACAACTGAGACAATAACATTATTAAATAATGGAACTAAGACTACGGAACTTGCAAATGGAACGACAGTTGATACCACAACATTAGTAAAAAATGAAACTGCAACCACTGACCTTGTAAATGAAACGACAATTCAGACCACGACATTTTTGAATAATCAAACTGAATCTACAACACTTGTTGCAAATGAAATGACAACTAAGCCCACGGCATTATCGAAAAATGGAACTGAAACTACGGAACTTGCAAATGGAACAACAGTTGAGACCACAACATTATCAAAAAATGAAACTGAAACCACTGAACTTGTAAATAAAACGACAACTGACACTTCGACATTTTTGAATAATGAAACTGAATCTACAACAGTTGCGGCTAATGAAATGACAATTGAGACAACGACATTATTAATTAATGGAACTGAGACTACGGAACTTGTAAATGAAACGACAATTGACACCACGACATTTTTGAATAATGAAACTGAACCTACAACACTTGTTGCTAATGAAACGACAACTGAGACCACGACATTATCGAATAATGAAACTGAATCTACAACACTTGTTGTGAATGAAACGATAACTGAGACAACAACATTATCAAATAATGGAACTGAGACTACGGAACTTGTAAATGGAACGACAGTTGATACTACAACATTAGTAAAAAATGAAACTGCAACCACTGGCCTTGTTAATGAAACAACAATTGAGACCACGACATTTTTGAATAATCAAACTGAATCTACAACACTTGTTCCAAATGAAATGTTAACTGAGCCCACGACTTCATCGAATAATGGAACGGAGACTACGGAACTTGTAAATGGAAGGACAGTTGAGACCACAACATTAGTAAAAAATAATACTGCAACCACTGACCTTGTAAATGAAACGACAATTCAGACCACGACATTTTTGAATAATCAAACTGAATCTACAATATTTGTTGCAAATGAAATGACAACTGAGCCCAGGACGTTATCGAATAATGGAACTGAGACTACGGAACTCGCAAATGGAACAACAGTTGTGACCACGACATCGGTACAAAATGAAACTGAAACCACTGAACTTATAAATGAAATGACAATTGACACCACGACATTTTTGAATAATGAAACTGAATCTACAACAGTTGCGGCTAATGAAATGACAACTGAAATGACGACATTATTAATTGATGGAACTGAGACTAGGGAACTTGTAAATGGAACTAAAGTTGAGACCAGGACATCGTCGAATAATGTAATTGAGACAACGACACTCGCATATACTGTAAGTCATTATCAACTGATTGTAGTTATATCATTGTTTTTAAGGATTTAGATTATCTTTCCTCGGGCAGATTCGTCACGGGGTAAGTTTTCGGATAGAACTAATTTTGGTAGTATTATCCCGTTGTTACAGTTGTAATTGGTACGATTGTCGCCTTGTCGATACGGAAAAACCGTTTAAAAATTCAAAAATATTTATCGACCTCTAATAAAACGCAAAATTTTGTCAAAACTTGAAAAATATAAAGATAGTATATTGTGTTACGAGTGCGTAAAGTGTTACTTTTTCTGACGCACGTGTAGTACATCCTATTTTTTATAATACCTGCCAAGTTCACTTTTCAGGGGTGCTGTCGGGGTAGAGCGTTTGGTTTTTACAGTGAAGCTGTACGTACAAAATAGTATATTTCAGCACGTGTGGGGCAATATCGTCTTTAACGTGTGTGGGGTTTACAGCATGAGCCGAAGGCGAGTGATGTAACCACACACGTTAAGGACGAAATTTCCCAACAAGTACTGAACAAAATTTTATGTCACGAAGCCTGATACCGGCTGAATTAGACACGTGACGCGAAGCGTCGAGTGTGTAATCCAGCCGGTTTCAGGCATGAGTGGCATAAATTTACTTCACGCACGACTTCTGAACTTTGCGCACATCGTGCGGGAAGCAAACACTGTACGTCTAGCAGAGTGTTTGCTTCTTTCCTCAACTTTTCAGGCAGGTGTTGAAAAATATTTTTTTCAGAATAAACTTTAAAACAAATTTGGAACCAAATTATTCTGACGTTTCAAATATTGAGAAATCCATGAAAGAAACCTCAGCAAAATAGAAATTTTGAAGGTGGAACACCATATTAATAACTCCAGTAAACACACATACCGTCACCATTATGAAATCAAATGAGTAGTTCCAATTCAAGTAAATTTTTCTTCAGTTAGAAAAATCTATCAATTCCTCCTCGATTTCCATTGTGAATGTTTCTTTTCGTTCGTACGGATAAAGCAGTTGAATTATTCAATTAAGGGGTCTTCGCAGTAATTTTGGGTAAAATATGACAATGTGCTTGCGAATTAAATATATCATACGTTAATCAAAAATGTTAAAAAGGTATTTGTAAAAGCAGTTCTAAGTACTTGTATGGTTTCGTTCGTGTTTAATTAATTATTCAAATTGCGCCTTATACAGAACCTTTATGGACGCTACTTTAAAGTAGCACCATATTGTCCCATATCCTTCACACTGTTGACAATGTGCTAGCCAGAAAAAGAAGCTAAATTGTTCTATATTAAGCCCTAAACAATATGGGCAAGAAGTCCCATTGAGTTTTATCGTTGATTTGTTCAATAAATTAATGATAAAAAAACTATGGCGATATCTGTCATTATCCAACATATGCCATGTTTGATGTCCCGTCTCTCTCGAAACTAACCTCACTAACTTGACTATTTCACACTCCACTCACCCGCGCGCCCATCGCAACTGCGGAGACCCCTTAATCTCTTCATGAAGTTTAATTTCAGTATAGTATATTTCAGTACATGAGTGGCATAAATTTATTTTATGCCACTCATGCCTGAAACCGGCTGGATTACACTCGACGCTTCGCGTCTCGTGTCTAATTCAGCCGGTTTCAGGCTTCGTGACATAAAATTTTGTTCAGTACTTGTTGGGAAATTTCGTCCTTAACGTGTGTGGTTACATCACTCGCCTTCGGCTCATGCTGTAAACCCCACACACGTTAAAGACGAAATTGCCCCACACGTGCTGAAATATACTATTTTGACACTCCGTTCGTGAAGCCTCGTTTCACGCACGATGCGTATGCTCTAAAACCGCTTGTAAACGTCGTAACAAAAAATATGCTCCGTCACTATGTCAAAAAATACAATGCCATGTTTGAAATATGACTCGAATCTTTTCCGAAAGGTAACCCGTCCAAATCAAATGCAGTATTACAATATTCCTCGTCATGGACGCCCACCTGTCAAATACTGTATCCGTAATCAATACTATGACACTCACGAAGGCCGTTGTTTAATGTTACCCGGAGGTGGTACAGTCGTATTCAGCGAGACCAAAACTACATACACTCAAGAAGCTGCAAGAGCCGATGCGCCCAACAAGCGAAGCTACACCGTCTGGCGATTATCGAGATTAATTCATGCAGAATGTGCGAAGGATCGAGTGTTTTCCGATACATTGAAGAGATGCACAGAACTTATGAATGGAATAACAGTTGAAACCTCGACATTATTAATTAATGGAACTGAAACCACTGAACTTGTAAATGAAACGACAATTGACACCACGACATTTTTGAATAATGAAACTGAATCTACAACAGTTGCGGCTAATGAAATGACAACTGAGACGACGACATTATTAATTAATGGAACTGAGACTACGGAACTTGTAAATGGAACTAAAGTTGAGACCAGGACATCATCGAATAATGTAATTGAGACAACGACACTCGCATATACTGTAAGTCATTATCATTTGATTTGATTTTTTGTAATCCCTGCTGAGTCCATTTTTTGGAGGTGCAATGGAGGAAATTGTTTAGTTTTTAAAGCGAACATTTCCGCACAAGAATTTACTTCACGCACGACCTCTGAACTTTCGATGCGTCGTGCGGGTAGCGAACACTCTACGCCTGCAAAAACACTCCAAAAAGGGAACTTTTCAGGCAGATATTAAAAAGAATTACTTTTCAGAATAAAATTGAACAAAATTTGGAAACAAATTATTCAGACCTTTCAAATGTTGAGAAAACCATTAATGAAACCCCAACAAAATGTAAATTTTAAAGGTAGAAAAATATACCAATAATTGGCGTCAACACCCACACCATCATCATTATGGAATAAAATATGGAGTTCAAATTCGAGTTAATTTTCCCGAGTCGAATATTAGGACCTGAATTCCCCCTTGAACACCCATCATGAGTAGGAGGACCAGGATGAGGTTAGGGTGTATTTACATTCAGAAAGACCCCCTGGTTTCCGCCTGAATTCAGGAGGAAAGCAGAAGGTGTGTTAAAACTATTTATCGCCTGCACCGCCTAAAATGTTTTCCACTCCATCCCCCCTGGAAAGAACCTACAAACAGATCATCCTGGCTATCAGGGTTAATTCAGGGGATTTATGATTCCTTTTCATTCGACAGAAGGAGAAGGGGGAAAAAAGTATCAGTTGAGAAGGGTTTTTACGCCTTTAGGATGACGCAGGTTCATATAAGGAGTTATTCAGGATGTATAGGATGAAGAAAGAAGGAAAAAATATTTCAAGGAGGTAATAGGGGCGAATAAGGTAGATATACGACTCGAGGAGATAATAGGGGAGAATAAGGTCCAGATATTCGACTCGAGGAGGTAATAGGGGGGAATAAGGTCCAGATATTCGACTCGGGTTTTTAGCTGAAAAAATCTATCACTTTAGTGAATGTTACTTTTCTTTCGTACGGGCAGAGCAATGGACTTACAGAATTAATTTCTCTATACAATCTAATTTCAGTAACGAAACTGCATGTTAGTAATATGACTGGTATTTTTTCCGAAAGGTAATCCGTCCAAATCAAATGCAGTATTACAACACTCCTCGTCGCGGACGCCCATCTGTCAAATACTGCATTCATAATCAGTACTATGACACTCACGAAGACCGTTGTCTAATGTTACCCGGAGGTGGTAGCGGCATACTCATCGAGACTAGAACAACATATACTCAAGAAGTTTCGAGAGCCTATCCATCCAATAAGCGAAGATACACCGTCTGGAGATTATCAAGAATAATTCATGCAGAATGTGTGGAGGATCGAGTGTTTTCTGATAAATTGAAGAGATGTACACTGACAGGATAAATTCGCAATGATAATTAAGAAAAATTCAAATATCTTATACAATAAAGCCTTCAGCCGAATTTAGAGTTGATTTTTATTTGCATCTTTATTCACATCAAACAAATAGTCCTCTAAATATAAATAAATGTTTTTTCTATGGAGTGAGCAGTGATAGAATAGATATCACTTTCTATGGCCGGTTGGCTCTTTTCAGGGCCCCAAATGATACAAACGTAGCAAATTTAATAAAGCTATTATTATAATTGAACCTATCCTTCCTGCTATCTCCTCGCAACTGTTTCGCTACAAGATATCACGCGCAACATGGTTTGAATTTCAAACAGAATGGCGCTTGTAGCGGGTGCCCCTTTTCCGTAACAAGGAGAGGCGAATTCCCCTTCCACAATCCATTTAATTTTGAACTTTTCCTGAGAGCACCAACCCATATAACTTTTCAAATTTTCGGAAAAAAACTTCGAATTAAAATGTTTTCTTTGGAAAAAAATTTTTTCTTACAACAATTTTTTCCTAATTATAATAGATTAGATATGAGGGGGTGCGGCAGCGAAACGGGTGATGCGAGGGTGTTCCGAGCGCGCTTCGGAAGGGTCACAAGGGGGTGGTCAAATTTCACTAGAGTCAAGCTTCACGAGGGTCACAAGGGGATAAGTAAATTTCACAATGGGTGGATGTCACAATGACCATTTTCCAGAAAAGTCGAACGTCACAAGGGAATAAGCAAATGAGATAATTGCACTAGGGTCAAACATCGCGAGAGTCACAAGCGAATATAATGCTCAAGGCTGTTAAAATCCGCAAAAGTCAATTGTAAGAAGGATTATGGTTGCTAAGCTTTGTTCAATTTTCCATGTTATTATTTGGTACCCTGAAAGATTGTTAGCCAATTTGTGTTCCGATCAACATTAAATTTCAATTATCTCGTTAAATATTGTAGTTAGGAAAAAATATTGACTAACTTACATTGTGCATTATGAAATATTCGGGAATTTTTGTCTTTTGACTTGTTTCCATATCTCTATTATTTACAGAGATATAGTCCGTTTGGTGGGAATGTGGGCATTCCATATGCTGAGCCCAGGCGGCAATGGTAATTGATTGAGCGTGTGAAGCCCTTACACTCTAATCAAAAATACTATATCTCCGTAAATAATAGAGACATGGAAAAAAGTTATAAGACAAAAATTTGTGAATGTTTCATAATGCACAAAGTAGATTAGTCAATAGTTTTTCCTAACCACAATATTTAACGAGATAATTGAAATTCCATGTTGATCGGAACACAAACTAGCCAACAATTTTTCAGGGTACCAAATGATAACATAAAAAATTGAGCAAAGCTTAACAACCATAATCCTTCTTACAATTGACAGTTTAAGATGTTCCAGGTGACTTTTGCAGATTTTTACGGCCTTGAGCATTATCTTTGCTTGTGACCCTCGCGATGTTTGAGCCCAGTGCAATTATTTCATTTTCTTGTGACGTTCGACTATCGTGGAAAAGGGCCATTGTGACATTCACCCCTTGTGAAATTTAATTGTTCCCTTGTAACCCTCGTGACGTTTGATCCTCATGAAATTTGATCACCTCCTTGTGACTCTCGTGAAATTCGACCACCCCTTTGTGACCTTCGTGACATTTGACTCCCGTGAAATTTGACCATCTTTTTGTGACTCTTGTGACCCTTGTGAAATTCGACTATCCCCTTGTTACCCTCGTGACGTTTGACTCTCGTGAAATTTGACCATCCTGTTATAAACCTTGTGAAATTTGACTATCCCCTTGTGACCCTCGTGACGTTTGATTCTCGCGAAATTTGACCATCCTTTTGTGACCCTTGTGAAATGTCACTATTCCCTTGTGACCCTCGTGACGTGCGACTCGTGAAATTTGACCACGCCCTTGTGACCCTCGTGACATTTGCCTCTCGTAAAATTCAACTATCGCCTTGTGACCCTTGTGACATTAAACCGTTGCGAAATTTGACGCTTGTGACATGTAACCTCTGCTCTATCGATCATGTGAAATCCGATCATTATATCGTCCAACACTTATTAACTTTATTTTAAATACTTATTCCTTCTCAATGGATACCGCAGCAAGTGGAATAATAAGTCATGCCGTTGTCTAAAGGCTGGGCAGTGGTACTTGAGTGAGGAGTGGAGGACCTGTGGGACTTGCGTCTGGCATCACTGGCTTGGTTTGTCGAGTCTACACGGAGAAAAAAAATCCAGAATTTTTCGGGAGAAATTCAGGCAAAAATTACCGCGTCGTCTGATACAGTGGGTTCAATTGTCTAGTACCAGAAAAATTCCGGTGCTGCATAGTAAAAATTCCGGTAGCGCACAATAAAAGCTTGATTCCTGACCTGTTTTCTATTACATGATAAATTACATTCAATAGTTAAAAATGAGTAAACATTGTCATTCAGCATATCATCCTATTAATTTTATTTTAACCTCTCCTCCATATCCTCTCCCCTATATTAAAAGCGGAATGCGCGGCAAACGTATGTGGAACGTTTGACAGGCTAATGTATCTCTACAGCGTTATACACCTCATGAAGAGAAAATAAAAGGCACTTAATTTATTTCTTAACCGTTTTATCACAACACTAATTAATATTTCACTGAATCGATATCATGAAAAACATTAACCTGGGGTTTCAGTAAGGAGATATGTGAGAGAGGAGGCTAGAAGAGGCGACGGAATAAGTCATCTGATCACGTTGAGCTGATGTTCGTGGTTGCGGAGGGGGGACGAAGAGTGCCGAAGTCTTACGAATGCGCGATCGGATCCTAGGATTCTGGTAAAGCACCGGAAAAATTTGCCAGCCAGTGTCATAATTTTTTCCGTATTTCTCGTAAAAATTCACTGTCGCTTCGATTTTACCGTGCTGCGCAAGAATTTTTCCCCGCATTTATCCGAAAAATGACTCGTGCAACAGTACTTTTTCCTACTCTTTGCGGTACATTTCGCCTGGAAAGACCATCTGAACCCACTTTACTGTGCGAGCACGGTAATTTTTCTCGTACATTTCTCTCTGTGTATCTTGAGGTTGCCCGTCTCCTACGACTGTCCTTGAAAATATTAGGTGTATAACTTAATCTTGAGCTTTTTTTTTCATTGAGTGGGTTATCTTATTTAAAATTTAAATATTTACTTGCAGTTTTTAATACAATACATATTATGTCTGGAAGAGCTGCATAACTTCACAAAAGAGTAGTATATACGATGGCGACCGATACGCAGCACATTCGGCACTGTATACTGTATTCTGTAGGAGTTTCAACAAGGAAAAAATGCAACTGCAGCCCACGAATCGATTTGTTCTACTCTCGAAATAATACATTACATGCCCGAGCCTTGGAAAACAAATCACCGTTCCCCACGTGCTTGCCATCCTCGCCGTCGGCTCAGAAGGCAATCTTGCACGTGCTTGCCATCCTCGCCTTCGGCTCAGAAGGCAATCTTGCACGTGGGGGAGGGTGATATATTTTCCGTGGCGAGGTGTGTATATTAATTTTCAGGTCCCGTGTCACGAAAAGGATATTGTGTCTAATAATACGTGTAAATATTGGTATAGACGCCTTAAAGAAAGGGATTTCGATCTCAGCGATTGGGAGCGTCCTGGACAGCCTCTGAAATTTGAAGATGCTGAATTGCAAGAGTTACTCGACAAAGACTCAACGCAAACCCAAAAAGAGCTTGCAGCTCAGCTAGGAGTTACTCGAGCAGCAGTCTGTAAACGATTACACGCAATGGGAAAAATACAAAAGGTAGGAAGATGGGTTCCACACGAATTGACTGAATCCACCCTCGGTCAACCCATTAGCACTTGTCTTTCGCTGCTCCCCAAGTGTCAAAAAACGATTTTTTGTCCAAAATTGTGACGGAAGATGAAAAATATATTTTTTTGCTAATCCCAAAAAGAAAAAGTCATGGGTGGAGCCCGAACAACCATCGACATCCACTCCCCAACAAAAAATTCACATGAAGAAAGATCTCTGGATCTAGTGGGATATGAAGGATATACTCTATTACGAACTTTTGGAAACAGGTCAGGCAGTTGCTGCAGAACGCTACAGTTGACAATTGAACAAATTGAGCGAGGTACTTGATGAGCAGAGGCCATTTACTGGGCAAGGGAGCCGCAGAGTCATGTTGCTCCATGATAACGCTCGACCTCATATTGCTCGCGCGAATCAGAAAACGATTTTAAGCTTGGGCTGGGAGATTGTTCTACACGCGGCTTATTCACCAGACTTGGCCCCTTCCAATTACCATCTGTTCCGGTCCACGCAGCACGCCTTGGAGGAAACCCGCTTCCTAACTCTGAAAATTCGTTGATGACTTCATCGCCTCAAAGCCTGCAAGTTTTTTTCGCGATGGCATTCGTATGTTGCCTGATCGATGGCTCAAGGTCATCAAAAACGATGGACGATATTTCGAGGATTGACCTAGTATTTATATATTTTATAATATAAATTTTTTTTGACAAAAAGGACCAAAATCAAGTTATACACCTAATATTAATTTTTACACATGCAGCGTACACTATTTTTTGAAATTAGTGTTTAGAAAAGGCCTACATAATTTTTTTTTACTACTAGACGGAAACTACTGAACAGAAAATCCTACGAACCCTGTCGGTGTAAGGGGTGAGATGGAACGGGCAACTGTGCTTATGTAGGCGTTTTGTGCAGTAGTGAGCGTTCCATTCAGAGGATTAGTAGAATCGGCCAAAAACTAATAGCAAGTTCAATTGAAGTCAATTTGAATTTTCTAGCGAATTCATAGGATTTCTCTATGTAATTTATTCGTATGTGCCGGCATGACATACACACATTTAGCCCTTGAAATGTTCAGATCATTAACAATTACAAGCAGATGACTCCAGCGCGTAATGGCTACTGTATGGCTGATGCAATTCAGTTAACAGGACTAAACCGATGGTTTCAGCTCTGCCCGTAGTTACAAGAATAACGACACCAGATTGGTCGAAAATGTAATACAGCGCCATCATTCCAACAGTGACATAGGAACGAAACACAACTTGTAACTAAAAAGTCAGCTGTTATAATCGACAAGTGAATTCCGTAAATGAAAAGTCACTTTTCGTTTACTATCGTAAAAGTTAAGAGAAGTGCCATTTTATGCACAAAAATCTGTAAACAAGAAGGAACTTTTCCAAGCACGTGTTTCAAAATAGTATATTGTGTTACAGGTGTGTACACAACCACTTTTCGCACGCACGCGTAGTTATCCTATTTTGTGGGATACCAGCCAAGTTCACTGTTCAGAACGATAGTGGGAGTAAAGTGGTTGTTTTTGTACACGAAGTACGTAAAGTGCAAAGCTGTGCGTAAAGCGAAGCTTTACGCACGAGAATTTATTAGGTGTACAAATTGATAAGAAGCCCCTATATTTCGCGGTTTATAATTGCGTTCAAAAACTTAATATTTCAATATTTTGTATGTTGATAGTATTCAGTTGCCGAAACAGTAAATACTTCTTACATAACCTGAAAAAATAGTAGTAAACACGATGTCTGTCGATAAGAAACTCTTGAGGCACTGCATTCTTTTTGCATTTCAATTAAAGAAAAATGCTGCCGAGGCTACTCAAATAATTTGTAGTGCTCTTGGAAAAAACGCTGTAACACATAAAACGTGTAAAAAGTGGTACCAGAGGTTTAGAGACGGAGATTTCGATCTTTCGGTTCGAGAACCGCCGGGTCAACCGCAAAAATTCGGCGATGAAGAACTCGAACACCTCTAGGGCTTAAAATTCTGCTCAAAGCCAAACAGAGTTTGCACTACAACTCGGAGTGACTCAACAATGCATTTCTCATCGTCTCCACCAACTTGGCAAAATTCAAAAGGAGGGTAGATGGGTTCCTCATGATCTGAGCCCCGAAAATAAGGACGACTGGAGACGACGACTGGAGACGGCGCTATCTCTATTCACTCGATTTGAAAGAAAAGATTTCTTATACAAAATCATTACGGGCGATGAAAAGTGGGTGTTATACGACAGCCCTAAACGCAAAAAATTGTGGGTGAATCCCGGCGAACCATCGACGTCGACTCCGAAACCCAATGTCTATGCGAGAAAAGTGATGCTGGGTATCTGGTGGGATATGAAGGGTGTGATATATTATGAGCTACTTAAACCTGGCCAAATTGTTACTGCGAAGGTTTATCAACAACTTATTCATTTGAATGATGCATTGGAGCAAAAGAGGCCATATACTGGCAGTGGAAGTAGACAAGTGATTCTCCAACATGACACCGCTCGACCGCATGTCGCCAAAGCGACTGAGGATATTATCGGTGAATTAGGATGGAAGGTTCTACCTCACGCGGCTTACTCGCCTGATCTCGCCCCATCCGACTACCACCTATTTCGGTCTCTTCAACACCACCTAGCTGATGAGCACTTCAAAACAATCGACGACGTCGGAAAAAGCATCGATGAATTTATTGAGTCAAAACCGCCAAGTTTCTTTCGCGAAGGAATTCGTCAGTTGCCAGTGAGGTGGAGTAAAGTCTTCGAAAATAATGGGAAATATTTCGACCGTTAAATGTCTTTTTGTTTTTTTTATAATAAACTCTGATTTGCATGAAAAAAAGCACATTAATTTGTACATCTAATAATACTTTACGCAAGATGGTTTCAAAAAATGAACTCTTCAGGCAGGTATCACAAAAAATATTGTTTGACATATGTGAGACGGGAATTTTCAGCTCGTGTGATTGACAGCCTTCGGTTTCGTCTCGGGCCGCCAACTTCACATTCGTGGAAATTCCATCTCACTCATATCGAAATATACTAGTTCGTCACTCGGCTGAAAATAACTTTTCTGACGCGTGTGATTGCATTCCTCGGCTTCGCCTCGGTCTGCAACCCTCGCACTCGTCCGCAAAGTTTTTTTCGGCCTTTTGACGAAAATAGCTAT
The DNA here is from genome assembly GCF_001412515.2 of Diachasma alloeum. NCBI lineage: Eukaryota > Metazoa > Arthropoda > Insecta > Hymenoptera > Braconidae > Diachasma > Diachasma alloeum. The sequence goes on from NW_021680704.1 coordinate 99,030, forward strand.
GTTCCGTACGGAAATTGAAATACCAGGTGGAAAAACAAACTCCTTGCCATCCAAAACACTTTTAGAACATATTGTTTCATGCTGAAACAATTGAGTCCCATCTTGCAAAATTATTGTTCTATACATCTTGCCAGGAATTTTGAAGAAAAGCAATCTTGATAGCTTAAATACATTCGATCCTTTTTTCCGAATTTCATGTTTTTCCCGCACATGTAGAATAAATGGCATATTTTCCTGCATCGAATTTCGTCATCGATGTACAGATAAAGTATGCATATAACAATGGAACAACCCATTTGAGTTTTGCGTGATTCCCATAATGTGGCATATCCTCTCCAAGAAGATTTCACATGCATTTATGTTACGTGTTAATCAGCTGAGAAGCGATGATTTTATCTCAGCTTTGCTGAAATGAGAAATGCGTAATCTATGTTGGTCATTTTTAGCACGTTCCTCGATAATTCACATTTGAATCATGAGAAAAAAATGCTTTTGTTGTCATTTCGTAAACGACTGTGAAGCAGATACCATTGTCGGGATGAAACAAATATTCTTAATTATTTTAATCCACTCACTGAGTCTAGGACTTTCGGATGCATTGGTAAGTAACTATCAAGTGATAGCAAAACCACAGGGGATTCTTCCGGTGAGTTTTGAAGTCCACTAATTATTGAACTGATTATCACCATGTTTCCTCTATATTTCATTCTTAGAAAAACTGATCATTAATGTAAAAAAAAGTCATTATTAATTGTGCATTAGTTGCGTGGAAGCCCAAAATAATATAATGGAAAAAAGCCAGTGTATTAAATTTTTGAGACAGATAACTGTTTTTCTCAAAATATTACAAAACATGTGCAGAAAAAAATATCAGGAAACACTTTTTCGACATTCGAAATCTTAGTCAGTGTCAATATTCCGCTACTTTGATTTCGAATGATTATGCATGATCAAGAAATTTTTTCATATGAAACGAAAATATAAAATATGCTATTTAGGAGTCAAACATGAAAAAAGTGCTTAGCAATTGTTTTTTAGACATTTCTTGGTAAATTTTGGAGGAGAAAATTGTTTATTTCAAAAATTGGGTACACCGAACCCTTTTTTTTGTTTATATCATTTTAGAATTCTATACGGCAAACGGTCACTAAACAATGAGTTTTATCACAGTAATGATCATTCTTTAGATTTATGGAATGTAGGGGAAGCATATGGAAATTTGCACTTTAATAACCCGTGAGGTTCAAAACTCACGGGTTAAGGAGTCTCTCCCTAAGGATAATCGGGCGAGCCCGGAGGGTTAGAAAAAAAGCAGCCATTTTTTTGTTTTTTTACGTATTCTTTAAATGATGGAAAAGGCATGTGCAAGGTTTCAGACTGCTGGGAAGCATGGTTAATTTATTATGAATTTTTGAAAAAGTGGTCATTTAACCCGTGATCTTATGGGAATCACCAAAAAACCAAACGAACAGCAACGTCCCACGTACCGATCGGGTGGTGGTAGCGCAGTCAATTTAAACGTCTCTTGAGAGAGAGCGATGAAGCGTTGTGATTGGAGCTCCCTCGAGCCGGTGGTACCAGCTCCTGGTGAAAAAAAACTACCGCCGATGTTCCCACTTTTTCGCATGGATTAATATTTTTTCATTTATAAAAAAGAAAAACAATCTGAAAACCATTCAATGCGTGGAACAGATACAAATAAATTTGATTAGCTCCAAAAATAATTTTTAACCGGAGATACTCCCTAATATTGCCTGAATGTTGAATCCGAATGGGAAAATTTTTTTTGTTCAGCGATTGGTTTTCTGCAGGAAAACAATAGAAACCCCTCCGCCTCACCTCCTACATTTCCTCCTCGCCCGATTATCCTTAACAATACTGATTAAGAGTATGTGGACGTCTGCATGAAAAACACTCACTCCAATTTAGTTTCCGTGATAATTGCAGTTTTCGAAGGACAGTTCAGATTTGTCTATTTTTGAATATATATTGTTTAGGAACCAACTGCAGGGTTTCTCACATCAAATTGTGCTATTGTTAAATGCGTCCTATTGAAATTGACTATATTTCAGTGGTTCCACGATGTGTTAGCCATTGTGTTTCACAGCGCTTCGGTGGATTTCCCTGAAACATGAAAAACTAACGATGGCTCTATAAGGAAGAATTCAGTCGGTTTTGCTAAACTGACAAGACAGGAAAATCTTAAAAATTACATTCAAGACAAGAAAAATCTCAAAAAATGAAAATCAAAATTCTGAGCTGACTCCTGTATAGAGCGTAGACTATAAAGAAGGGGAAGGGGCTTAATGGAAGAAAAAGTTCCGACACTTCTGTGCAAACGTCACTCAGTGAAAATTTTCTGGTGACAAAATGAGTCATTCTCATGCGGACGTCTATATATATAATCAGAGTGATTTGATAAAATGATTCCGATTCGATAAAAAATGTGGTTCAATGAAGAAGTCACTGGATTTCATCTTGATTTGCAGTGCAAGTGTCACAATTACTCCGCACGAGCAAAACAATGGAATAAGATTTCTTCTTTAATTGTTTTCTCACAAATGAGTGCATGTTTGCAATATAGATTTTTTGGTTGACAGGTGTCGGTTAACAACGATACAGCTGCATATGTGAATGAAACGACAACTGAGACAAAGACATTGATTGATCAAACTGATACAGTAAAAGTTGCTAACGGAACGACAAATGAGACAATGGCATTATCAAATAATGGATTTCAGGCTGCACCACCTGCAAATAAAACGAAAATTGAGACGAAAAAATCAGTCACTAATGAAACGAAAACCACAAAGCTGGTGAATGAAACGACAATTGAGACAAAGACATTGAATAATGAAACTGATACAATGAAAGTTGCGAACGGAACGACAAATGAAACAACGACATTAATTGATGATGTGATTGAGACAACGACATCATCAAATAGGGAATCTCAGGCACCACCACTCGCAAATGGAACGAAAATTGAGACGAAAAAATCAGTCACTAATGAAACGAAAATCACAAAGCTCGTGAATGAAACGACAATTAAGACAAAGACATTGAATAATGAAACTGATACAATAAAAGTTGTGAATGGAACGACAAATGAGACAATGACATTAATGGATAATGGGAATATGACAACGACATCGTCAAATAGGGAATCTCAGACACCACCACCCGTAAATGGAACGCAAATTGAGACGAAAAAATCAGCCACTAATGAAACGAAAACCACAAAGCTTGTGAAAGAAACGACAATTCAGACAAAGAAAGTGAATAATAAAACTAATACAATAAAATTTGCGAATGGAACGACAAATGAGACAACATTACTGGATAATGGGATTGAGACAACGACATCATCAAATAACGGATCTCAGGCTACACCACCTGCAAATGAAATGAAAATTGTGACGAAAAAATCAGTCAATAATGAAACGAAAACCACAAAACTTGTGAATAAAACGACAATTGAGACAAAGACATTGAATAATGAAACTGATACAATGAAAGTTGCAAATGGAACGACAAATGAGACAACGACATTAATTGATGATGTGATTGAGACAACGACATCGTCAAATAGGGAATCTCAGGCACCACCACCCGCAAATGGAACGAAAATTGAGACGAAAAAATCAGTCACTAATGAAACGGAAATCACAAAGCTCGTGAATGAAACGACAATTAAGACAAAGACATTGAATAATGAAACTGATACAATAAAAGTTGTTAATGGAACGACAAATGAGACAATGACATTAATGGATAATGAGATTGAGACAACGACATCGTCAAATAGGGAATCTCAGGCACCACCATCCGCAAATGGAACGCAAATTGAGACGAAAAAATCAGTCTCTAATGGAACGAAAATCACAAAGCTCGTGAATGAAACGACAATTAAGACAAAGACATTGAATAATGAAACTGATACAATAAAAGTTGTGAATGGAACAACAAATGAGACAATGACATTAATGGATAATGGGATTGAGACAACAACATCGTCAAATAGGGAATCTCAGGCACCACCACCCGCAAATGGAACGCAAATTGAGACGAAAAAATCAGTCACTAACGAAACGAAAACCACAAAGCTTGTGAAAGAAACGACAATTCAGACAAAGAAAGTGAATAATGAAACTGATACAATAAAAGTTGCGAATGGAACGACAAATGAGACAACGACATTACTGGATCGTGGTATTGAGACAACAACATTATCAAATGACGGATCTCAGGCTGCACCACCCGCAAATGAAACGAATATTGAGACGGAAAAATTAGTCACTAATAAAACGAAAACTACAAAGCTTGTGAATGGAACGACAGTTGAGACAAAGACATTGAATAATGAAACTGATACATTAAAAGTTGCGAATGGAATGATGTTAATGGATAATGGGATTGAGACAACGACATCATCAAATAACGGATCTCAGGCTGCACCACCCGCAAAAGAAACGAATATTGAGACGAAAAAATTAGTCACTAATGAAACGAAAACCACAAAGCTTATGAATGAAACGATAATTGAGACAAAGACAGTGAATAATGAAACTGATAAAATAAAAGTTGCGAATAGAACGATAAATGAGACAACAATATTACTGGATAGTGGGATTGAGATGACATCATCAAATAACGGATCTCAGGCTGCAACGCTCGCAAATGAAACGAATATTGAGACGAAAGAATCAGTCACTATAGAAACGAAAACCACAAAGCTTGGGAATAAAACGACAATTGAGAGAAAGACAGTGAATAATGAAACTGATACAATAAAAGTTGCGAATGGAACGACAAATGAGACAACGACATTACTGGATAATGGGATTGAGACAACAACATCATCGAATAACGGATCTCAGGCTACACCACCCGCAAATGAAATGAATATTGTGACGAAAAAATCAGTCAGTAATGAAACGAAAACTACAAAACTTGTGAATAAAACGACAATTGAGACAAGGACAGTGAATAATGAAACTGATAAAATAAAAGTTGCGAATGGAACGATAAATGAGACAACGATATTACTGGATAATGGGATTGAGACAACGACATCATCAAATAACGGATCTCAGGCTACACCACCTGCAAATGAAACGAAAATTGAGATGGAAAAATCAGTCACTAATGAAACGAAAACCACAAAGCTTGTGAATGAAACGACAATTGAGATAAAAACAGTGAATAATGAAACTGACACAATAAAAGTTGCGAACGGAACGACAAATAAGACAACGACATCATCAAATAATGGATCTCAATCTCCACCACCCGCAAATGAAACGAATATTGAGACGAAAAAATTAGTCACTAATAAAACGAAAACTACAAAGCTTGTGAATGAAATGACAGTTGAGACAAAGACATTGAATAATGAAACTGATACCTTAAAACTTGCAAATGGAACGACGTTAATGGATAATGGGATTGAGAAAACGATATCATCAAATAGCGGATCTCAGGCTACACCACCCGCAAACGAAACGAATATTGAGACGAAAAAATCAGTCACTAATCAAACGAAAACCACAAAGCTTGTGAATGAAACGACAATTGAAACAAAGACAGTGAATAATGAAGCTGATACAATGAAAGTTGCGAACGGAACGAGAAATAAGACAACGACATCATCAAATAATGGATCTCAATCTCCACCACCTGCAAATGAAACGAAAATTCAGACGAAAAAATTAGTCACTAATAAAACGAAAACCGCAAAGCTTGTGAATGAAACGACAATTGGGACAAAGACATTGATTAATCAAACTGATACAATAAAATTTCTAAACGGAACGACAAATGAGACAACGACATTGCTGGATAATGGAATTAAGACAATGACACCATCAAATAACGGATCTCAGACTATACCAACTGCAAATGGAACGAAAATTGAGACGAACAAATCAGACACTAATGTAACGAAAACCGTAAAGGATGTGAAAAAAATAACAATTGAGACCAAGACAGTGATTAATCAAACTGACATGATAACAATTTCCAATAGTGCGACAACTGAGACAACTACACTGAGATATGATGGATCACCTAGAAGTCATCATCAAGTAATAGCAATATTAATATAATAGCGAAGAAGTAAAAACAACTCAAGACGGGAAATACATTTTATGTCATTAGGCCCGATAAACCGCGATTCTAACCGAGCTTCGCTTGGTTAGATCGCGGTTTTCGGGCTCACTGACATAAAATATCGCATGTCACACGGCGATAAAAGCATTATCTGGCGAATGTGAGTTTATAATTCGAGCCGAAGGCGAGGATATCGCCTTATGACATAAGATACTATTAAACACTAATTTTCTCCTCGCGTCGTTCGGTTAAGTCGCGGTTTTCGGGCCCAATGACATAAAATATTGTATGTTATACGGCGATATTATGTGTTACACACGTGACTTTATCATCCGAGCTGAAGGCGAGTCACATAATCAGATAATAGTTTTATCGCCTGATGACAAAATGTACTATTTCGGCACTGCTGCTACGTTTACCTCGTATCGAAATTTTCCTTTTCGTTTACTTATAAATAAAAAAAGGCACAGTTTGGCACTTGCTGAACGTAACACTACTGTCAAAAACTATTGTTCGACACATGTGAGATGAGAATTTTCACACGTGTGAAGTTGGCGACCTGAGGCGAAGTCGAGGACTGCCAATCACACTCGTGAAAATTCTCAATAATGAATAGTATCGAAATATGCTATTTGTCAGGAGGACCGAAAAACTTATTATAGTCATCATCGGTCTGGATTAGAATGAAGATATTTGCAAAGAAGTCGATTTGAACCGTTTCACTTCTTCGCACCCAAATTTACTGTACAGGGAATCCCATTCGATGCAGGAAGGTTGCATAATTTTTTGAGGAAACATGTAACAGTAAAAAAGGTAAAATGAAAGTTGTACTGTTCAAAATTAGAAGCTCAGCGCCAATAAAATCTAGGCCTTTATAGCTCATGTTTCTATGCTCCGAGCATAAAGGCATTCTAAATGTGAACAATATTCTTCACCCTCAAAAAAGTTGTTCATCTTGCCGAAAAAAAATTCAACCGCACTAGATTTTATGATGACGTCATCGATTTTCTATGCAATATCGTACAAAAATCGGGAATAATCGAAATATCGTTATTCAGACTGTATTTCAGGTTCTGCTTTATACATATTTCACTTATGGATGGTCACATAGTTGTGCACTAACAGAAGAATTCAGTTGCCGTTAACGAGGCTTCTTAACTATTACGACGATTCGTTAATACTTAATTAATGGTGGTAATAGTTAAGACGCCTCCTTAACAGCAATTAAACCATTCCACCTTTTATATCAGCGTGGTCAATAGTTATCCTAGAAACTGGTCAATGATCCCGCCATCAACATGAATGCACAATTCAAGCTGACGTTCAAAGTTCCTCTGAACGGATGGAAGGACGTCAGGTGGAATGTTCACGATCGTATTTTTATTGTTGGTCGATTTGCCTGATCCTTTAACGTAACTCGATAGATGAAAATCAAGAATCGTAAGATCAGGAGATCAAGGAGGCCATTGGACGAGACTATCACAATCAATGCATCGGTTGGGAAAAAAATGTTTGAATAATCTCTAACAGATCAAACCAAGTGTGGTGCACCAACATGTAGAAACCAATTCCTTGGTCTCACAGCGAAATTCTCATTTTCCTTAAGCACTGCTAGTTCATGTTGTAAAAATTACCTGCAGATCTTCAAAGGCGCATCAGAAATACGATTGCAAGTATTCCACCTAGCTTCCTTCGATCTGTCGTGCGAAACTCTCGACAGCGGCTGGAATTATGCTTTCATGTTAGTGGCGGAAACATTGACCATCTCGTGGCATGACTATTAACTACACCTATGTGAATATCCATAGGTAAAATGTTGAGCACTACCTGTACTAACGTCGAAATAAAGATCTTCCTATTATGTCCGACTTTTGTACGATATTTCATAGAAAATTGATGACGTCATGAGAAAATATGACATGGTTGAATGTTTTTCGGCAAGAGGAACAGTTTTTGTAGGGATGAAAAGAATGATCCCCTTTGAAAAAACTGACTTAATACTCGTAGCATAGAAACATAAGAAATGGAAGTTCAGATGCGATTAACACTGAGTTTCTTTCTTCGAACAATGCAACTTTCATTTGAGCTTTTTTACTGTCTAATGATTCTCCAAAAAGTTATTCAACCATCCTGTTTTAAATGGGACACCTTGCATATAATAAGTACTGCAAAATGAAATAATTCCCATCCAAAGAAAAATACGATTTTTTTACTGCCTATTCCCCGAGAATAGATCACGACCAATCAGAGTGCATATTTGCCGTCACGTAGGGGGCTAGAAGCTTTGTTTTGAATATTGCACGGTAGATTTTCCATATTGTACACTAGCTCTTCATTTGTCCTTAAAAGTGTAATTTCAAACTCTCCATCCTGTGAGGTCATGCTGCATTGGAATAATTCGATAAATATCCCTCGAGCTTCATAATTATCGAGTGTTTCCCTCAAGCTTCCTTGCACACAAATGATCGTGTTCAGTTTTGCAGGAAAACTTTTTAACCTGCAAATCTTGACACTTTCTTTGTTTATAATGGGACCATTGGGAAATCCCCGATGATTTAAACGCGGTTGAGTTATTATTATTACGGAAAAATAGCAAAGTAATGAACTTATTGAATAAGAATTCCTATGTAATTTTTTTTTTCATTTTCCACTTCGTAATCGAATTTTAATCTTCTCTGAAAGGTAACCAGACCAAATCAAGTGCAGCATTACAACAATCCTCGTCCCGGTCGCTCACCGGTCCGACACTGTGTCCATGAGCAATACTACGATAATCGCGAAGGCCGCTGTCTCATGGCACCCGGCGGTGGTAGAGTTAAACGAGTCGAGACCAATCAAACATGCACCCAAGAAGTCCCAAGAGTCAATTCATTGAACAAGAGCAGCTACTCCATTTGTACATCATCAAAAATTATGTACGCAGAATGCGCAAAGAATGAGGTTTTTTCGGATAGATTGAAAAGATGTGTCCTTGATAATCCTTCAGCCAATGAAAAATCTCCGATTTCCGATCATAGTGATAAATTGTGTGATAAAAAAATGAGGGAGCTCAAGTTGTCTGGAAACCGTTGTATTTATTACACCTGCAATTCTAAAGGATTTAGAATATTCAAAGAGATTTTTCCACCTGTTGAATATATGCCGTAGTTGTTCACAATATGCTTCTGGTAAACCTCTATCATCAACCGCAACTACGATGACAACATTCACAGCAAAACCTACATACCAGGGGAGCAGAGATCATCAATAATAATTAATTTCCCAAATTTTTTCAAAATAATTCCAACTATCACCCGGAATCGTCAATTGGTAGTTTCATTTTTCCGATTATTCCATTAGTCGGGAATCACAACAAAAAATTATGCATTAAATACTTAATCGACAATCAGCATTGACGTATGACCGATTACTAAAATCATCAGTAATCGGCATCACTAAGAGATTGATTATCATTGCAATCATGAATAACAGCCGCAAATTAATTCGTTGATCGAATAATCATTAATGAGAATGGGCAATTGTCTGATCAATAGATAATTATCTTGATCAATAAATTATTTAAACCATTGATTATTTTATTATCCACTTATTCGTCCATTAAAATCAACCATTTTCAACTTTCCGATCTATCGGGTAGTTAAAGTTATCACCGCGAAGATGAATCATTGGTTTTTTTCCCCATTTCTACATGTTTTAAGGTGTTTAAAACTTTTTGAACACATCTGAAAAAAAATCTCTGTGTGTGGGTGTGACGATTTCTTTCGAATGAATCGTGTGATCAAGATGATAGATGACGCAATCGGAAGGTCTTCATGTCATTTAGACCTGATTACATTTTGAAGCGAATCGCGCCAGTGGTTTTTCCGAAAAATCCTTGAAAAGAATTTGAAAAGTGCTAAGACCAGGATTTTTCATGAATAAATTATGTAATTAACGGCGTCCAATGGTCGCGGTGACTAAATCGGTACTTCGGCTTGGCCACTGGGAGGTCGTGGGTTCGAATCCCAGTCCGATCGGGTTTTTCAACTTCTGGAAACAGGGGTTGGGGGCTCGAAAGGATGGCTGGGCTTCGGATCCCGACTGGGGGGGACCCTTAACTTCCGGTAAACGGGGTTAAGGGGCTTGCCTGGGGCGAATTCTGGTGGGGTCCGTCTCACCTTGGCTCTGAACGAGTTGGAGGTTCCTAATAGAGGAATCGACTGTACCGACAGAGGTTTGCTGTGGTTTCCTCCGTTTCTCGCGGGAGCAAATGCGGTACAGTGGGTAGATGAAGGAGTAAACCACAGGGTTTAAAATGCCCTAAATAAAAAAAAATTAGATAATTGCACGTATGAAAAAATGCTATAAGATTTCCTATAGGAAATCCTATGGGGAATTCGAACATTTCCTATAGGATTTTTCTGATAGGATTTTCTATCAGATTTCCCACAGAATTTCCTATAGGATTCCCTATAGAGTTTCCTATCAGATTTATGACCCTAATCCTGATCCTTGTAACCGATTGGTTTCGAGTCTCAATTTTGTGTGTTACTTTCTATAGAAAACCCTAAGTGAATTCTATAGGAAATCCTATAGTAAATCCTACCAGAAAAATCCTATAGAAAATGTTCAAAATCTCCATAGGATCCTAAATCTAAAAATCCATATTCCTGTAGGATTTCCTATAGGATTTTTTCATACGTGATTGAATTAACGATATTAGAATATCACTGGAATGAATCGCTCCAGTGGTTTTCTCACGATCATGTATTAGAATTTTGATGAGTTCTTACACTGATTTAATGATCGGATAATTTTGGAGATTCCTTGAATAATTGAATAATATACAACGATAATTACCCATTTATTATTTCGTTTCGATCACGAATTGATTCAAGTAGCGAAAGTTGTCTCGGTATGATTGACAATTGATCGGAATATTGGATAATTATGCATTCCAATTGATGATTGGGTAAATAATTAAAAATTTCTTCATAAAAATCACTCATTGACTAAATAATTTTTTTTTCTGAACCCTAATTATCATCACCAAAAATTTCCAGATTCAATAAATTCCTCTCTGAATAATTGAGAAAAAATCAAACGGGATTAACAGTTGATACATTAATCGGTTAATATATTATTCTGATTTGATTGACAATTCACTAATTAATAGATAATCGTTGGTGGGCTTCATTTATAAAAAAATGGGTCAGGATGGATACCAAGTGTCGATTAGTAAAATAATTGGTAATTCTTGGTCCAGATTATTCATTGCTCAATTAATTGATAAATTAAGCCCTTGAATTATGGATCATCCAAGTAATCAAACAATATTAATTATAATTTATAATTATGTCGATTCCTGTAGGCGATGGTGTGTCTGTACCGCTGAGTAGGCAATATCGCTCACCTGATTTTGATGGAATGTTATAATTTTCCAAAAATTTTCACTTCATCTACCATTTTAACTATTTAGCAACACAAAATGAAGTTTTGAGGTCCTTGCGATGTTCAATTGCTCGACCAGTGGATAATTTTTTCTAGTTTTAGCCCCCAAATTGTGCTATAAAACTGCTGTTATCCGATTCCTGATATTTCTTGCGCCATTTGAGCCCAATTTATGAGCAAATGTATTGGTAATTGCGTGCAATCTGAGTAGGGCCAGTAATACCGCTCGGCTGCTGCGGCAAATATGGGTATTGACTACTAGATGTCAATACCACTTATTAATTCTATACGTTGTAGTGATGAGAAGTGGGCAAAGCTCAATCTCACCGCTCTTTTTGTTGCATTCATGTTCAACTACATTGAGCAAAACATACTGGAATGTATAATACAATGTGCTACAATAATAAATATAATTATCAATGATTTGTATTTTTTATTCCTTCAAACCACACGAATCAACTTGAATGTGTAATGGAAAAACAAACAAAATTCACATTTCTTCATAGGATGTAACAAATATTAATGTTCATTCGATTTCTCAACATGCATTTCATTCACCTAGTCAAGTTGCTACAACAGCGTCAATTTTCATGTCTACACGAGAGAAATAATTCGTAAAACAACCGAGAAAATTTGACAGTTTCTCCCACCGAATCTTCGAATACGACGATGAATACTCCCGAAAATATATTCACAACTGCAGGTAATCCTAAGTCAACAACTTCCGATGCAAGAGAAAAAGTTACTGACGTCCGTCGCGTACTCAAGGAGAAAATTGCGAAATCAAGGACCCTTTTCCATTCCCACCGCGGGAATGCCGCGGGTATTTTCCAGGGTTTTTTTATTTTTCTATTTTTTGTTGCATTGATATTCAACTGCGATATATGTCATTTGGTATACTTTGTTGATTGAAGTAGGAAATCCGCTTTTGCAATCAGACTGTAGAACTTGAAGACGTTCAAATGATCAGCGAATTGACTCTTTTATCGAAATTGGTTAAACACAAAAAGAATACCATTCTCAGTTCAGAATGATGTCGGTCTCAAGCAATCAACGTTCAAATTGTTGACTCTTCATTCATTTTTTCATTTACTTCGTAAGCTGGGGGGGGGGGCGATGAGAGCTAAGNAGCTAAGTGCTCAAATATTTGTTATATTTGCAACGGTTTCATTACCGCCAAAATGCACGAAAAAATGATTTTCTTCGTGTTTCACGTAGTTGTTGAGGTTTTCCATAGAATGAATGCATATTTCGTGAAGACATCTCCTTCATTAGCACCAGACTGATCATGTTTTCTAAATAATTTGTTTAAACAAAAAAAAAATGAAATGTCGATTTCCAACGGGAGAGAAATTTTCTCTAAATCTGCAAAGCCTTTCAAGAAAGGTGAGTCCTTATAATCAACTTCCCGGGGTAGGGGAATTATTGTAATCATATCTCCATGTTTCAAGGTATCCAGAATTTTTTTAACAATTTTTAAGTCAATGTCTGTATATATGTGTGTGGTGTGTGTATTTTTTGTCTGTTGGGAGAATGCATTTACGCACGACCACCTGAGGGAGGGGATAGATGCTTCCCTCCGTCAGTTGAGTGTGGGACTCGGACAGTAAGTGCGAGATAGACTGCCAATACCCACTAAACTCCAGTCAGACATTCACTAACATTTCATCCTCTCGCGGAACCACCATGAAGTATTACTTTGCGAGGGAGGTCTCAGCTATTTGCTCTTCCACATTTCCTATCTAGTGTACGTCCCGTGATCCCGCTAAGGTGTTGGCTGTGAATAAGGAGTTCCATTAGATTTCTTACCTATGCTGCAGCTTTGCGCTCCCGTTCTTCTTGTCTGAGTTCCTCGATGGCTGCCGCGGCAAAGTTATTCGTTGCGTCCCAGGCTGCCTGCGATGACAGCATAGCTTTCACCATGTTTTCAGGTAAGACTTCCCTTCCAAGGGTGGATTCTCAAATACGCCGGATCTCGCTGAAGCGCGGGCACACAAAAATACGTGCTCAGCGTCTTCGCTGACTCCTGGGCAGGCCGGACACTACGGGGAATCTTCATGTTTGAATCTATGAAGATATTTCCGAAATCACCCGTGTCCTGACAACATCTGAGTTAGGTAGTAATAGACTTCCCTGTGTTGTCGGTTCAGCCAGACGTCTACCTTCGAGGTCAGCCGATGAGTCCATCTCCCCTTGGTCGAGGCCTTCCACTGCAAGTGCCATCGGCATATGCTATTGCGCCTTTTTTATAGCCTCAGCTCTGCTGGGATCAGTGTGTTTGATTGCTTCTGCTGGTAAATGGATCGTCATTCTTCAGAAAGTACTTCAATGGGCAGCATCCCGGTAATGACACACACTGCATCCTCGGACACGGTGCGATATGCGCTGGCAATTCTGAGGGCGCTCAGCCGATGAATTGGTGCCACTTTCCGCCTCGACTCTTGCATCAGCAGGGCGTCAGCCTATATGGCGATGCCATAAGTAATCACCGATGTGATCACCGATGACAATAGGGCTCTTCTCCTCTGTTTTGGGCCTCCTATATTAGGCATGAGACGAGATAGGGCAGTTCTAACTCCAGACGCCTTGGTACCCGCATGCTCTGCTTGCTGCTTGAAGTTGAGGCGAGCATCGATCATCACTCCCAAGTACCGAATGAACGGCTGAGAAGTGAGCTCGTACTCGCCGACTTGCAGCTTCATCGTTTCTACCCGCTTTCTGCTTGTAATAAGCACAGCTTCTATCTTATGCTCTGCTAGTTGCAAGCCAACTAATTGCATCCAACCACATATCTTCTTGAAAGTCATGTCGAAGATAAAGTTGATCTCCTCCAGGTATTTTTCTACGATGACTACAACTACATCGTCTGCAAACGCCACGAGTCTCGCCTCTCCCGGCAGTTGCAGCTTCAGTAGTCCATCATACATGATGTTTCACAGAAGAGGGCCTAGTACAGAGCCCTGAGGTATCTCCCCGGTAAATGTACTTTTTGGGGCCCCTCCCGGTATCACACATGAAGATTCTATCTGTGAAGTAGCTTTCCACCATCTTCCGCAGGTACCCTGAAACGTTCATCCTCCCAAGTGCCCCCATGATGTAGTCCCACTTGGCCGAGTTGAAGGCTTTCTTAATGTCCAGTGTTGCCACTAGACAGTACTTCTTTGTACCTCCCCTCCAACGACTCCCCGAGATCGCCTCTTTGGCGGTGCTGATGACGAGGTCAATGGCATCGACTGCAGAGCGACCTCTTCTGAAACCATATTGGTTGCTAGCTAGCAGTGGATCTACTGCTGCCTCTATCCTTTGGTGGACGATATGCTCGAGAATTTTCCCGGCTGTTGATCTTCCGTCACTGGTGGGATCAATGCAACATTCCGTACTTCTATGGAATGACTCAGTTCTGGTTGTTGAGGGAATAATGTCGTCACAATCCTCGCGAGTAGCTCACGGCATGTCGTGGATAGCATAAACTGGCTTTTCAGCCGCGTCATGACCACCTTGTACGGCCTGCCCCACGTATCACGTTCAACTTCATCAAGGAGTCCATTTGAACATTCCTTCGTGCTGCTCTTGATCACTTCGTTGAGCTTTCGGCGTGCACCCTTGTACTTTCTGACCAGTTCATCATGGTTTGGTTTCTTTCGCCTACGCTGTGATATGATTCTCGCTTTAGTGCACTTGTTGCAAAGTGCGGCAATTTCATCTGTAATGATTTTTTTTTGCCTCAACAGATACCTCCCTGTAGATTGCTAGATGGTCACTAGCGGTGTAGGCATTCATCACTTTCCAGGAGCAGTTCCCCCTCGCGAGACTACTGCTCATGAAAGTGGGGTCCACACTTGAACTCACCTCTCCTCTCGAGAATGTTAGTTCATTACCACTGTTTAGCAGTACAAAGTCCAGAGACGACATAGCCTCCAATACTGATTACCCCTTTGGCTTTGTCTCAGCGCTGCTCCAGTCAACTGCCCAGGTATTGAAGTCCCCTGCGATTGCAACAGGGATGTGCTGCTTCGCGTCCTCGCTCAGTCGGTCAAGGAAAGTCGTGAACTCGTCTATGGTGAGGCTCGGTGGAGCGTAGCAGCTGTAGAAATAAATTCCTTCCAGCTTAGCTACTACAAAGCCCGCCTCCTTAGTATTGACAAGGCTCTGAAACGGATACCAGCCACAGGACCAGATGACGGCCTTGGTACTGGCGTCCGGCGCCCAGGGTTGAGAGTCAAGGTGTCTGTACGGTTCCGAGATCAATACAACGTCCAGCTTCAGCTCTCGCACCGTCTGCATAAGCAGATCGTGTGCGGCCTCACAATGATTGAGGTGGAGCTTGAGTACCCTCATTATCGCTTATTTGTGAACTCAGCGTGATCTGAACCTCGTTGCCAGCTGTTTTACACAGGGCTTCGAGGATTTCCTCCTTCGTTGTCATGTCATCGAGATCTTTGATCTCGATATCCTCCTGGGGCCCCTTGCTAAGGATTTCAGCCTCTTCTGCAAGGAGATTTGCTATGGTCGTTTGCAATACTTGGCCTTCACCGGCACTGTCTTTGGTTAAGACGATGAGCATGTCCCATGTAGCTGTTCTGCGTATCTTGTCCACGCATGCAAACGTCTGGTCAGAGGGGACGTCCTTCTTCACCTTGGTTAGTATTTCGGCGTACTTCACCTTATCTTCTGGGCGAATGCTCAGTGCATCAGGCCTGGGTGCTGAACTGCCCTTTTTCTTTCCACTTTGGGGAGTGTTTAAAGGCGTCTTAGGAGTCTGCTTTGCTTTCCTCCTATCCCCCACTGTCTCTCATCCCAGGTTTTTCGCCTGATGGTCGGTCGTCTTGGCTGGTGGGGCTGTCCCTGGCCTCTTCGGCTTTTTGGGCTTCTTATCATCATGCCCAGGTGATTCACATTTTCTCCGTCTGCCTTTGACGAGAGCATAGCTGCCTAAATAAAAAACCAAAAATGAAAGCTGGTTTACGGATGAAATTTTATCTTCATAGCGATACAATTTGCACTGCATAAGGATGATTGTAATTATCTAGAAAGTTTCTGCAATTGTCGATAATCCAGGTTATTTATTGGCTCATTTATTATTTTTTCGATCATTCACATGGCAGCTTTGTCAAATCAATGATCAAAAATTGAAAAATTGTAGTTTATTTTTTATGTGTCATGACCTTCAGTTTGTTTCATACTACAATATTATTGTCTCTACCAATTCGTAGCGAAAAAATCTTTAAAAAAATGAAAAATTGAAATTTTCGAAAAAGTTCACACATTTTTTTTCGTCACTATATTATGCATTTGGTAAAGGAAATTCAAGTCAATTCATGAAAAATCTTGATAAGGAGCTATTTCAAAAAATAAATAAAAACAATTAAAACTCTATTTTATCTCATTTTTTAGTACAAAAAGAGTACTATAATCGTCAGCATGGTTAGTATAATTGAGCAATATTTTTTTACGTCCTGTGACAATTGAATATCTACCGGAGAACATGTACTAAAATTACTAACAATCGAAAAAAAAAATGGAAATGAAAAGGAAAAAAAATTGCGTCTGTAGTTGTGCTATATATACGAATGCTTAGTGCAATTAGTAATCAACATTTGTATTTTGTTCATCATGCTTCGAGGAGACAATTTGAAGCGAGGAGAAAAACATATCATTTCCACTTCTTAACCTGTATTTCGTACGTGAAAATGAAAAAAAAATGACAGTTATGATACTAATAAGCTTTGCCAAAGCTCACCGTTGTTTTTATTTCTTTTCATTCTATTTTTCGACCTTTTTCATTGAAAAAATCAAACAAACAAAAATTGAACGATTTTTGAAATGAATGAAGGAAAGGCAATTGGCCGGGAAGTTATTGGTTCGATTCGTAATGGGTCACACCCACTCCAACCCACCTGTCATGAGAGCGAGCGCAGCGAGCGACCAACAATCTAATTCACTAGTTTTTTCTCTTAACTCGGCCATTTTTTTAGATAAATAATGATGAATGACGTAAATTCATACGTATTAACCCAAAATGCAGAGTTTTTTTAGCGTAACTTTTGCGATCGTAATGCTGAACTCATTAATTCCCTGACAGATCACTCGATTGAGGGGTCGAATTGTTCGCTCAGTCGAGTGCTAGTCGATTACGGTTCGACTGATTGATCATCGATAAACCAACAATCGATCATCGATCGAGCAACGATCGACTAGCAATCGACTAACAATTGACCATCGATTAACCATCGACTAGCAATCAACCAATGATCGACTAACCATGCATTCAGTGATATCAACCAACGATCGACCGAGTTAACAAGTCGACCTCCTATCGAGTCACCATTGATCGATCCGCCCGAGTTTTACTGTTCTCACAGAGGATTGAAACTAATTATTATGATGAATCTTTATCATATTACCACATGCGCATTACAATGGATTTGGTACTAAAATGAAATGGTGGCACTTTACCAGTCAAGTGGCCACATTTGCTGTTAACCGTGATTTTCGTATTTTCTCAGTTGACCGCAAAACATTCAGAATTGTAATCTACCATCGTCATTTGATCGCACTGTTTTACCGCCTAATCTAGCTTAATCTGCATGTTAGATATATGTGGGATATATGTCTGACAAGGAAACCGTCCCGAGTGTCCCTCACCGATTTCGATGAGCTTGAAATATGTTATTCCCCATCAAAATCTAAGGTATACGTATTTTTTTGTTTCTGCGGATAAAGACTTTTAGGGGGTGAAATCAACCCTCAAAGTTAACAGGTTTGCAGGCCTGACCATTTGACTGTTTCATATATTGGCATTGAAAAGTTTGGAACGAAACCAAATGCATGATAATCTATGAGAAAAATAGTGAAAAATGGCGTTGGTTCTATTCGGATAGGGTAAATTCCAAAAAAATGCTAGGGGTTGAAATCCACAAAATTCTTGCGGAAAAAAAATTACGCTCGTATTTCAATAGTATAAATGGCTATCGAAAGAGCGAGAAAACGTAGGAAATACGGGTTTTTGCTTTTTCCGGAAAAAGGCTTGTAGGTGGTAAACGACCCTCGAATTTAAATCAATTCATTACCAGCCGACCATTGGATTTCCTCTTGGGCGAACATAATTATTGAAGTAAGTATTGTATAATGGCGTTGGTCGGGTTCAAAAGGGGTGAAATGGGAGAGAATGCTGCAAAGTGAAAAGGTAAAGCAAAGTGGAACAACCGTCGTTTTTGCTTTGTTGTTTCCTTTTTTTCATCTCTTTGCAGGTGATTGTGGCTAGTATTTGCTGCAAGCTGGACAATTACGGAAATTTAAAACCTCCCAATTTTTAATTTATGTTTATTTTTTACATCTAGTTCTGAATTTTCAATGACGAAATTCTCCCAAATTTGAGTGAAGTTATGATGCGATAAAAGTTTCCAAGAAGTTTATTCAAAATTCGTCAACACCATATATCTAGATCGAATAATATGCTGCTATTGGTAATCTGCTGAATGAGAAAGAAAGGGAAATTATTCAGAAAGGAACGATAGAACACAAACACAAAGTTTGGAGCAACATATGTTTGACATGTAAATATACAATTGTTTTGTTCTATAACTTTTCAACCTAACTATCCTAAATAAAGAGTTATTGGAGGTGGGAGCGAAGCAGGCGGTGCGTGGACCTCCCGCGCTCTCACTTAACGAGCTATATCTCTGTAAATAATAGAGATATGATAAAAAAAACACGACCAAATCTATGCATTTTTTATGGGGCGATAACTTTGATGTGAATTTTTTCCGTATTTTGGACCGCTTACTCGCAAAACTATAATAAACAAAAACGTTGTGACTAATTTGCACTATCATGAACCCTAAGAGCGTTAATATCTCATCAACGGCTAGGTGTAGGGAACAAATTTGAAAAACTAATTATAAGACAAATCTGATGAGGAACATTTTTTATTTGATTTATTTCTGTCACCATCGACTTTGTTGATCAACGCATCGGAGCGCACCGACACCTCGCACAAGTGCTAACGCGCCATCCGCTTCGCTCTCACCTCCGATAACTCTTTATCTATTTTAATTAGAGAAAAAAATTACAAGGTAAAATATGTGTATTACACTGCATGTCAGACATCTTTTGTTTGAAATTTTCCTTCCTATCTATAATCGTTTATGTGATACGATCGCATAAACAATTAACTTATCTATAACAATACCAATAACCGGGATATTCGTGTTCTACGTCTTTGAATTAGTCTTAATCAACAGAGTTTTTTTGTACATCTAATTTTCGGGATAAAACCGCGGTGGGCGTATGGTGGTAATTCACTATACGAACATCATATGGAGTAAAAGTATGGTCAGTCTAATAATAGAGAGCACAAGGAAAATACTCCCGTGTCCAGCCAGTGTTTTGTTGTGATTGTTATCGTTAGGTCACTTTAACACCTTCGTAAATACCATATATTGATATATTGTATATATCGTGTATATCGTCAAAATTTAAATTTAGTTAGAACGATGATGGAGAAGTAACTTTGAGAGGCATTGACATAATTATTACTCGCAAAAATGAGGGTCAATCCTATGAATGTCATTCAATTACAGCTGACAACATTTCAAACTATTTGCTAACGTTTTGAACACGCAAATTATTCTTCATCGGGGCAATCAGTTATTATCTATTTATCAATCCATCAGTTCTTCAGAGATTGTGACAAAAATGGTATTTCCAAAAATGGTGACAAAATAGTACATTTCAGGGCCATTGCCATGGGGGTTTTTATTCGGGTGGAGTTGGCCAGTCCTCGCCTTCGGCTCGGATGCCAACTCCACGCGAGTAAATAAAACCCCACGGCACTAATCGTGAACGATATTTTTCCGTAGTGATTTTCACTTTTATAAGAACCATCTTCGCTTCGAAGCCGTACAGATCCACTACTGTGTTTATAATCAATACTATATGACGATCGCGAAGGCCGTTGTGTGATGGTCTCCGGACGTAGTAGAGTTACACATCAAGATTAATAAAACACATGCACCCAAGAAATCTTGAGAGCCGATCCATTCAACATGAGAAGCTACACCATCTGCAGGTTATCGAGACTAATTCACGCAGAATGTGCAGGAGATCAGGTGTTTTTAAAAAAATTAGGAAGATGTATCGTCAAAAATTCACCAGACAAGGAAAAATTCCAATTCCAAATTGCCATAATTAACAACCCTACGAACGATTGAGAAACTTGGAGTTGTGCACTGGCTGCAGTATTTATTGCACCTGCACTTCTATAGGATTTAAATTATTCAAAATGGTTTTATCATGCGCTGAAGACTTTCTTACGATTCAGTGAGCAAAATGTGCAGTGATAGCTCCCTTTGTGCTACTAAATTCCAACTATCAACAACTATTACGAAACAATCGATATTGAGATAACCGAATCTTCGAGTAGAAGGACGACTACTCCTGAAAGCATATTTACAACTACAGAAAATTCTATATCAACAACCTCCGATTCAAGAGCACATTGCATGTGTCCATCAAAAAACATAGTGATAAGAGTGAGGATTTGTTATTAATGCATTGAGTAATTAGGACTATTTAGTTGCATTAATATTCAGGCGTGGCAAAAAACAATGCTCAATATTTCCGTCATTTCTGTTGTTTTGAACTATACTTTTCGCCAAAGAATACAGAATAGAATATTACGTCAGAAGTATGAACACGGGAGAATGTTAACCTATCAGCACTCGCTATGTATGATTTTCTCTTGTAAAAATTTTCAGGATATAGGGAGGGGCTGGTCACTCCTCAATCGGATGGCTCAGTGATTTCCAGGATGAGATGATTTCCTGTGATTTCTTGAATTTCTTTTATTTCTAAATAAGAATCACAAATAATGATTTCTTTTGATTTTTCGTGATTTCCATGATTTCTAGTGAATTCAGATGATTTCTTGATTACAAGAAATCACTCGAAAAATCATGATTTGGGGTCAAAGTGGAGCATCTGTCGATAATCATATACGGGTGCGATTCAGGAAACCGAAGAGTTTAGAATATTAGGTGTGTAATAATGACTCTGCCCTTTCCCAACAGATGTCGTTTTTAGTATTGCTTACGTGCACTAATTAAATGGCAACATTTGTATTCGATAGTACTTTATGTCAGCTGTCAAACGCACTACGTGACATTTGGTTGAAATGTAAGCAACAAGTGTTTTTACCTCCGTGACAATGTCGGTTTTCGTTCCAAGTAAACATTTGCGGGAAGTGTTATTACACTATTATATTGCAAAGAAAAGTGTAGCGGAAACTCATCTTTGGCTTGTGAAGATATACGGTGAGCATGCTCCATCTAATACAACTTGCAAGGAATGGTTTCGATGATTTCAAAATGATGATTTTGGCACTGAGGACAGAGAACATAGAAAACCACCAAAAAAATTTGAAGATGCTGAATTGGAGGCATTATTGGCACAGGATTCTTGCCAAACTCAATCAGAATTGGCTGCAGCATTAAATGTTGAACGATCAACTGTTGCAAAGCGTTTAAAAGAAATGGGAATGGTTCAAAAAGTTGGTGTACTGGGTTCCATATGAATTGAAAGAAAGAGACATGGAACGTCGAAAAACAATTTGTGAAATGCTAGTTCAAAGACAACAAAGAAAAGCATTTTTGCATCGAATAGTCACAGGAGATGAAAATGGATATATTATGAGAATCCTAAACGCCAAAAAGCTTATATGAATTCAGGTGAACCCGGCCCATCCCAGCCAAAAAGAAATATTCACAGTGCCAAGTTTATGCTCTGCATTTGGTGGGAACAGAGAGGTGTTGTATATTATGAGTTGCTCGAACCCTCTCAAACTATTAATGGAGAACTTGACCGACGACAACTAATGCGTTTGAAGCGAGCCATAGAAGAAAAACGACCAGAATGGGTGAATAGGCACAGTAAATTGATTCTTCAACATGACGATGCTAAACCGCATATCGCCCAAGTTGTGAAAAGATATTTAGCTGGACAGGACTGGGAAGGCTACTCCACCCGCCATATTCGCTAGACATAAGTCCTTCGCATTACCACTTATGCCAAACACTGCAGTCAGATCTTACGGGAGAACGATTCACTTCATACGAAAGTATCAAAATTTGGCTTGATAATTGGATCAGCTCAAAAGACCAGGATTTCTTCAGGCAAGGAATACGTAGATTACCTGAAAGATAAGCGAAGGTTGTAGCTGCAGATGGAGCATACTTTCAATAAACTTTTCTTTAATTTTCTAAACAAGTAAATGTGCTTTATTTGAACAAAAAAGGGCGGAGTCATATTCACAAACCCAATAAATCCGGAAAAGTAATTACAAAAAAGCTCAAATTTTGGCTCATAGCTGGAACTAATGAAACACAAATCTGTGCTAAATTTTAGCCCAATTGATTAAGTAGTTCCTGAGATATAGCGATTTCTCAAAAATGTTTTTTTTTTGCAAATATCTATGGAGTGACTGGACCAATTTCATTTTTTTTTCCAAAATATTTGTTGTGTTGAAAGTTGAGTTTTATTGTCATTTTTTTCATTTTTTCGACAAAATCGCTTCTTACCACGATAACTTGAAAAATAATCGAGATAGAAAGTTCAAACTTTGCACGATTTTAACCCGTAAAATACTCAGATCGTTAATAATTGAAAGCAGAGACCGATGTTCGTAGTTACAGGAACAACTAGACCGATGTTCGTAGTTACAGGAACAACTAGACCGATGTTCGTAGTTACAGGAACAATGACACTGGATTGCTCGAAAATGTAACGACAGTGCCATCTTTCAAATAGTGATCAGTCAGTGATATAGGAATCAACATCAAGTTAGAACTAGAACCCCCTCTACTGGGTTCCCACTTTGTCGTAGTGAGGGGGCTCGGTCGCGGGTAGTGGAGGTCTTAAGGACTACCGTTGCCCGCGGTCGCTAAGAGGAGTCCACCCAATCCATGTGTGTGGGCGGCGTAAGCCATGGCCTCGGCCATACCGTGCCTGAGGATGCGTGGCACAGAGGGAACTGTGTCGCTAACGGTGCCTCTCAGAAACCTGGGCGACCTCTGAGAGTAGTCTTGGGTGTAACCCACCCGAGACAAACCAAGCCATGGGCAATCGCGGCAATGCACCAGGTGAAAACGCGAATCTATCACGCAAACACTTAGGAGAAAATTAGATCTTGCATAGTTATTAAAGGACTAGACTCTTTCTTCTGTTTACAGGCTAGTGAGGGAGACCTGGCTGTGGCACAAGTGGATCTGGGCCTGGGACAAGGCGAGGAAATGAGCTTGGTTGTAGGGTTAGTTTACATGCCCTATGACTCGGCTGAACCACCTCCTTCGAAAAAAGTAAAGGACCTATGCAACCATGTGAAGGAAAGGGGACTTGAACTCCTGCTAGTTTGTGATGCCAACTCGCACCATGTAGCATGGGGGAGCACCGGCATTAACGGCAGGGGGAAAGCCTCCAGGAATTCATAATGGGGGCCGGTCTAAATATCCTTAATAGGGGGTCAGCACCTACCTTCATAGATCGGAGACGACAGGAGGTCATAGATATCACTCTGGGGACGGATAGAGTGGCAGACATGATTGGGGACTGGAGGGTCTCAAAGGACCTCTCAGCGTCCGATCATCAAACCATAAGAATGTCCATCCACACAGTGAAAGAAACGGAATGGGTGAGAAACCCAAGACGAACAAACTGGGGAAATTACCGAGAGAGTCTATCTGACAATCTCAGGGATATCATCCTCAGATTTAACAACAAAAAGCAGCTGGAGGAGGCTTCGATTGCCCTAAACCAGGCCATCATGGACTCCTTCGAGACAAACTGCAAGCTTATCCCGAAAGGGCAGCCCACTGAGACTCCTTGG